>NW_015628031.1:430253-465221 GCF_001515625.1 Sinocyclocheilus rhinocerous
GTATTCTATGGCAGAAGTAAGCTTCCATAGCAAATAAACTTCCTTAATATTTGGGAATGATCTTGGTCAACATTTGGAAAAAAAATAAAATACAGTACATAAATTTCCTGCGCCTGATGTTGTTTTTAAATTGCTTTTATTAAAATGAAAATGTGTGCTTTTAGGGACCTAAGCGTGGACGCAGGAGTGCCGTATCAGTATCCTCTGCAGCAGATCCCTCAACCCTACCAGCATTACCTGGCCTCTCCCAGAATGCACCACCTCCCCAGAAACACCTCCTCCACCCAAGTGGTGAGTATGTGTGTGTGTGTCTATATACAGTGGGTACGGAAAGTATTCAGACCCCCTTAAATTTTTCACTCTTTGTTATATTGCAGCCATTTGCTAAAATCATTTAAGTTAATTTTTTTTCCTCATTAATGTACACACAGCACCCCATATTGACAGAAAAACACAGAATTGTTGGTGAGTGTATATATAAATATATCACATTATATGCAAATATAGTGTATATATAAAGTATTACATTTGTTTTATTTATAGATTTTTTTCTTTATTTGGAAGTCTTTTATAGTAAGTGCAAGTGTTGAATGTGGTCTGCAATGTTTAAGACAGACATGTATGTTGTGTTTCCTGTAGGTTGTCCATGAGATAAGGAATTATCCATATCCACAGCTCCACCTGCTGGCGCTGCAGAGCTTGAGTCCCAGCAGACACTCGTCTGCTGTTCGAGAGAGTTATGAGGTAAAACACACACAGACAGATGAACAGTAACTCGCATACATTCATGTTTTGCTCTGTTTAACACCAAGTCTGTGATCGTGTGCAGGAGCTGCTACAGCTGGAGGATCGACTGGGAAGCGTCAGCCGAGGGGCCATACAGACCACCATAGAGAGATTCACCTTCCCCCACAAATACAAGAAGGTACATACACGCACTGTTCACATTCACTCTTTCATTTTCATGTCCAACCTACAGTTTTCTGCTGCTTACACACTTGTGTGTGTGTGTGTGTGTGTGTGTGTGTGTGTAGCGGAAGCCGCTGGATCTGAAGTTATGTGAGGAAGAGTTGGATATGGATGAGAAATGCACCATTTGCCTCTCCATGCTGGAGGATGGAGAAGATGTCAGGTAGTATATAATAAAGACAGATGAAACTATACACTGTCGTATGGGTCAGTAAGATTATATTTTAATGTTTTTGGAAAAAAGTCTCTTCTGCTCACCAAGGCTACATTTATTTGATCAAAAATACAGTAAAATCAGCAATACTGTGAAATATTAGAATTTAATATAACTGTTTTCCAATTGAATATATTGTAAAATGTAATTTATTCCTGTGATCAAAGCTGAATTTTCAGCATCATTACTCCAGTTTTCAGAGTCACATGATCCTTCAGAAATCATCTTAACATGCTGATTTTCTGCATAAATAACATTTCTGATTATTATCAATGTTGAAAACAGTTGTGCTGCTTCATGCTTTTGTGGAAACCATGATCAAAATAACAGAATTTATTTGAAATAAATTTTTTGTGGCATTGTAAATGTCTTTTCTGTCCCATTTAATCAATTTATTGCATCCTTCCTGAAGAAAAAAAAAATTAATTAATTTAAAAATAGTTTTAAAATCTTACTGACCCCAAACTTTTCAACAAAAGTATTACACCAGGAGGTTCAGGAGTTGATGAGTAGATAATTAATTGCATGAAAATGTGTTTTAAAAGGATTGAAATATTAACTTAAAACCACAGGAGGTACAAAAGTTTGCGTCCTTAAACTACACTATAAATGCTACAAAGTAACATTGATATTTTAATATTTATATACTGTTATAGTATTTTTTGATATTTTGAATTGCCTTTTATTTTTGTACTTTCAGTTTTTCATTTTAGTTTTAGTAATTTTGTCATGTACATTTGTCTTTTTATATATATATATATATATATATATATTTCCTTTTAGCTTTAATTCATTTATATTTCACTTTTAAGCAACTTTACAACTTCAGTTTAAACTTTTTCCAGTTCAGTTTTTCATCTAACATTTTTTTTTTTTCAATAGTTTTGTTTTTAACCATAATCTTAACAATTTACAAAGGAATATTCTTTTTATGTGCATATTGTTTTCTTGGGAAAAAAAAGTAAATTTGACCTAAAAGCTGTTACATTTTTATCTAATATTTATCTTTTACTTTAATTAATAAAAACTATTCTTATTATTAAAATAATAATTCTAATTAATAAAAACTATTCTTAATAGCTTGAGTTTTATTTAACAATAACAATGCAAAATACAGTATGCCCACTACTAAACACAACAAGAACAGAGCAATATGCTAATGCAGTTCTACTCATCCTAATAAACTTTTTCTCTCTCTCTGTTTTCAGGCGTTTACCCTGTATGCATTTGTTCCATCAGGCGTGTGTGGATCAGTGGCTGGCCACCAGTAGGAAGTGTCCCATCTGCAGAGTGGACATCCAAACACAGCTCACCCCCGAGAGCTGAAACACACCCGGCGAAATAACACGCATTAACAAATAACTCACACACACATGCTCTATTTCACTCTTATACATCCACAGACATTTCCATCCACACACACACACTGTATATTACCTACACACGTGTATGATGAGCCATCCGACACACACTAAACACACACTTACACGCTTTACTGAGCCAATGACAATAACTGACACTACACACTCACACACACTCACACACACACGTGCTGGTAGAAACTAAAAGGGTCTGTCGTGAGGAGTGATTCTGTCTGTAGGGAAATGGTGTGTGTCTGTAGCATACGTGTGTGTATTTGTGCAATTTCTTAAGCCATGAACTTTACTAAAGACCCTCCCTTTGCATACAATACACACACACACACACACACACACACACACACTTACACACTAAATATAATATATACACGATGGCGGATAAGACACTGTCAAATCTAGCTGCTGGAGTGTGTGTCCACTGTATTTCTGATCGGCAATACTGCTTTAGTCTTACACACTGGAGCTACTTCGGCTTGCGTGTGTGCGTTTGTGCGCTTGTTCACCATTTTGGTGCGTGTATGTGTGTTAATATTTTCATGGGTTAGCGGTGCACGATGGTACATGTAGAGAAGCCAAAAAAGAACACGCAACAACAAGAAAAAAAAAATACGAAAACACAAAAGCAACTCATTTCCGAGACAGCAGGAGGAGGGCTGTTGTCTTACAAAAAAAAAAGTAGGCGGAGAATATCGTGATTGGTGGATTCGTGTAGATAGGCGCAGTAGTAGTTGCATGCATCTGTGCTTGGGTTGTTGTTTCAAGGTACACCTGGAAGCGTGTGTGCGCGAATGCATGGATGTGTATTAGCTCCTTTAAGCTGTGACGATCCGTAACATTATCAGACTCATGTAGCGTGTGTGTGTGCGTGAGAGAGACCCTGCCATGACCTTTGACCCTAAATGCCTACTGAAAAAAGCACATGTGAGTATAGCTAAAGTGCCCGGCCTTACTCTGGTGCTGCGCTGCCATGGTTACTGTATTTATTATTGGTATTTAAAACATGCAGTGTTTGGAGGGCTTGTGTGTGTCCAACGGTGTTCTTGTGTGACGGGTCTCCCCTCGTGGTTGCTATGCTGGTTGCTATGCTGTATTGCTAGAACTACAATGTAGAATGTCGTGTGATAGAGGACCATCCGCCAACAGCACACAAGCAGGTCGAGACAGACGAGCGCGATGCCGGAATTATTCGTATTTGGCCTGAAACATACGCAGGTAGTTTTCTGTTTCAGCTCAAATTTCATGAATCTTGCTGAGCAAGTTAAAGTTGACATGTTTACAGCTAGCTACACAAACAATAGCACATCCGGTTTAATGGTGCAGAAGTTTGAACACTGGCGCCCTCTTGAGCACTGAAGTTTGCAAAAGTGCACATTATGCAATGCGTATGTTTCTGGCCTTAGTTGTTTATAGGATTAATCACTTTAGTTGTTTTTAAGTTTAATTTTAACAACTTGCAACAAGGATATTCTTTTTATATGGATAGTTTTTTCCCAAAATGTCTGGTTCAATTTTGCTTGATTTGTAAATTTGACAATTTCTCTCATGGTCTGTTTCAGGGTGTGTTTAAAATCTAGCAATCTACCCTATATAAGTAGTTAACTATGTAAGCTTGTTTCCACTATGGGAAAAAAAATATATATATATTAATTGCGGCTTTTTATCTCGTAATTCAGACATTTTTCTCACAACTCTGAGAAAAAAACTTGCGGGAAATGAAGTCAAAATTGTGAGAAAAAAGTGCTACTTGTTTTATTATTTTTTGCTTGCAGAAGCAAACAAAAAAATGTAAACCGATGTAAACTCAGAATTCAGAGAAAAAAAGTCAGAATTGCAATATATAAACTCGGAATTGTGAGACAAAATCATAAATCATATGATTTTGCCCGCATTCTCCACCAATTTTCGAATACAAAATGCATTCTGAGATTGCCTTCTATATAAAGCATACTTTTTATTTTTTGTTCAGTTTTGCTTCGTTGTGATCCAAAAGTCAATTTTAAAAACCATTTCGGTTCAAAACAAAGCTGTATTCATTTCAGCCAATGAGCTGCATTTTTGCCTGAGCGTTGGCTCCGCCCCCCCAGTGTTCTGTGTGCTGATTGGCGGATGATGGCTCGTGTTGATCGTTTACACAGGGTTATGTCCGTTGAAATGCCTTAAGTATTTAACAATCATAATTTATTACTAACTGTAGATATCGTGGGTACGTATTTAATTTTGTATAGTTTCATTTTTTTGCAATGGAATCATATTTTATTTATTTAGAAATAACACAAAATGATTAAAACTCTTACCTCATGTTTGAGTTGGTTTGCAGGAATGCTTCGCATGCGGTTGGTGTTCGTGTGTGTTTCTCCCTTTGGTGCTGTGACCTTACTGACATTTCGCTTGCTGATTGGTCAGACACTGCAGCGGAGTGGGAGTATTATGGGTTTTGATTCGCTGTCCTGTTTGCACTCTTAGTTTTCCAAGGCCACCCTCTCACTGGCATCGTTTTTACCACTCTGGCGACCTTTGCAACACAATCTTTCTCTCTTTCTCTACTCTTCTCTCTGGAAGGCTTTCTTACATTGTTAATGTTTACATAATCTTTACCTCTCTCGTCTCATGTCTGTCTACAGTCTGTCTTTTCTCTGTTTTTATTCTTGTTAATGTTTACATCCTCTACCTGCTTTCTCTTTTTTCATGCTTTTTTCCTTTAACGGTCTTAAATTATTAATGTTTACATTCTCTCACTTTCTAAGGGTGTGTTCGAAATCTAGTGAACTGCCCTACATAGGTAGTTACCTTCTAAGGCAGCATACTAACTGAAAAGAAACCTTTTAAGTGACTGATTTCAAACAAAGTACATAGACAGCAACAAATATACAAAGTGCACAAGAGATCTGACGTCTAAAACACTGGGGGGGAAAATGGGTGTAGAAATCATTTTCACAAGGGAAAGAAACAGCAAGTGGCACATTGAATTAAACATGAAATATTTAAGGAAAAAACTGGAGTATTCGTTTGTTGTAAAGCATACTTAAATGTAAGTAATGTAAAGGATCAATAATATGCATTATTTATAACTACTTTTTTTTTTTTTTACAGTGTAGTGTTTCATATTAGCATATTGCTAAGCTAACAAAGCACTATGCTTAAAAATATGTAGCATGCACACATATTGGTTAAAATGGTCCACTGTTTTTATCAATATATTTGGGCACTGAATGGATTATAGTTATGATTTGCCCGCATTCTCCGCCAGCTTTTGTGACAGAGCTTGTCGCAATGCATTCTGGGATTGACGTCTCTGTTAAATATATATGTAATCTTAGTCATTGCATAGGGCACTGCATATGCTGTTGTCTAGTCTAAGTAGGAGGCTCACTAGATTTTGGAACAAGCTCCTTTTTTTTTTTTTTCTCAATCTCTTTCTTTGTGCCTGTTTCGGTTTCATCTGTTATTGTCAATCTGTTGATTTGCTGCTCAAGAAAGTACAAAATAACAGCGATGATTTGTAATAGAATTCATTTGTGACATGTCTTTACGGTCACTTTCGATCAATTTAATGCATCCTTGCTAAAATACGTATTAATCTCTTACCCCAACTTACCTCTTAAATTTGATATGTTGACTTTAAGGCCTTTTAGAGTAACAGAAACACTATATGCTTTAATATAGCAGTTGAATTATAATACTTCGCATATTTTGATAAACTGAATATTTACAATAATTTATACACATAACTATCCCCATCCGTTCTAGCCCTGTGATTTGTCATTATTCAGAAAAGAAAGTTGATCCAGGTATGTCATTGCTTTGCACACTACCAAACTGTAATAAGTCTCCAGCATGCCACAGCTCCTCCCCTTCCCCGCCCCTAAATCCCGCCAGGCCACGCCCACCATCCCCACCCCCATCCCAGCAGAGCTGAATAGGAAGTTGTAGCAGCAGGGGTTATAGCGGATGTGTCGGTCGCCAGAAAACCGAGCGCTGTGAGTGGCCACCACACCTGCCCGTCTTGCACACAGGCCAATCAGGACGTCGGAGGGGAGGGGCAACGATACATCCTCAGCGGCGACGTAAACTTTTCTCACAACGTCTTGAGACAGAAGAAAGGCGGGGCCAGAGCAGTAGTCTGGAAGGTACTTCTCAGGGTACACCTGATAGGGCAGGTAATGCGGTTTGTCGGGGTCCCGCTCAGGTGCGGCCCGATGGATGACCCTGCCTAGGTAAAGGTCATCAGGGTGCGTTCTCAGTCCTAGCAGGTATGATGTAAGCGCAGGAAGGTTTAAATACACAGAATCCTCAGAAAGGACGATAAATCGGGCTTGTGGACAAAAAAGTAGAATCCATCGAAGTGCCATTTTAACTTGTTTCCAGTGTCCTTTCTGCCAGTTGCCCCTTGAAACGCCTCCCTCGAACTGCACGATGTCACCGTAGCGCGCAGACTCCTCCCTCATCATCTCAAGCTCCGCCCCGAAATGGGAGGAGCCAAGGAAAAACAAAGTCCGCACGGTCATCTGTTATTGTCAATCAGCGCTTTCAGACTGTCTCCAGGGCATGTGAATCCTCTTTCGTCCTAGTTTATTTTGCCAGTCTCTCTCTCTCTCTCTCTCTCTCTCTCTCTCTCTCTCTCTCTCTCTCTCTCTACGAACTGCACGATGTCACCGTAGCGCGCAGACTCCTCCCTCATCATCTCAAGCTCCGCCCCGAAATGGGAGGAGCCAAGGAAAAACAAAGTCCGCACGGCAACACTGTGCACCGACGTCTGATTGGCCCAGGAGTTTCGCACCGCCTCCCTCTGGCTCGAGTTTCCTGGGGAACTCAGGACCAGCGTGAGGATGAGGAGGTCCTGATGATGTAGGCAGGGTTCGCTGTTAATGGGGTAGAGCTGTGAGGTGTTGAGCCTGGTCTCAGTCAGGTCCAGTTTACGTGCACGCTCCCGGACCTCCAGGACAAAGCGGTCGGTGTAAGCGGCGGGAGACGACTGCAGGAGAAACTCTTCCACTATGTCGCCGCCAAACAGCAGCGCGTGAAACAAGATGACGTTGCACAACAGGAAGCACCATTGATGAGTCTGCAGCCGGAACACACAGATCTGAGAGAGGGGAACAAGAAATGTGACCAAATTATAGCAACAAGATTTTTGCATTCTCTGAAGAATATGCAAGAGGTGTTTGTTATAGCAAACCATGCTAGGGTTGTTATCCCGTTGCTAAGGTGTACTAAGTAGTTTTTATAGTTAAAAGTCATAAAAAAAACATTTTTATTTGAAATAAGATACGTTGAACTTAAATAAATTAAAATATAAAAAATTTAACTTGCTTTATTTCAGCTAGTTGCCAAGGCAACATTTCTTTTTTCAATTTAGTTTAACTTTAAGTACAAAAATAACACAAACTAAGTGAACTAAAACAAATAAATAAACTATAGATATGTTTTTTAAAATAATAATAATGACAAAAACATACAACAAAATTACTCAATGTTTAGTAAAATTAAGCTGAAAAGAGAATATAAAAATAACATCTAATTCAAAGTATTAACAAAAACCTACAATAATATATACATTTTACTAAAATTACACCGCTAGGGTGTTGGTAGGATTGTTTGGGTGGTTGCTAGATGGTTTTAGATTAATACCAGTTTTTCAGTACATTTATTTATCTCTATATTTATTTTATAGTATTTTTATTTTAGTTTAATTTTTTAGGGCTATAAGTGGTAATGCATGATAAAACTGCTATGATTTAAATATGTTTTAACAACATTTACATTTCACAAGGCTTTCTTGCTATTTTGGTATGTAGTGACATTTCAAAGTTTAATCAAGGCAATTATAAACCCTTAATGTTCATAAATTTTGAAATTCATTTTTATTTTATTTTAGTTGCTTTTAAGGTTAAAAAAATATTTTCATTCTTCCAATTATGTTATTTTTTATTTTCATTTAACAAAAAGTGTTTGTTTTATCTTTATTATTAGTTGCCACTAAAAAGTATGACCATCACTGATACAATCAGTTGCAATGCAGTTGCTTTTTTTTTTTTTTTTCAAATCAAACACATACTGATAAATCTTTGCTAAAAGGACCGTGCAGCATGAAAACGGTTTATTCTGGTTTTGTGCTTAGCTGGCAAACCAGCATTGGCAAGGAAAATCTAGTAGGTTAATCAGCATGATTTCTGATGCTGTAGACCAAGGAAGTCTTGCTGGTTCTGCTAGTTAAGCAGTTAACCACCTCTCCAAAACACGACATAAGCTGGATATAAAGACAGGGGCCAGATGCATAAACTGATTAGACTAGTCTTAAAAGTTAGTCACCTAACTTGTTTCTGCAAGACTGGTAATAACTTTTTAAAACCAGTTACATAAAAATGTATATTGGTCTAATTTAAATCCGAAAATTAAGGCTAGTTAGTCAAACTAGTTCTTAAGGCAAAGTCTTAACATGGTGACTAATGCAACTGGCCCCAGAATATTCTACAACAGAGCAAATAGGACATTAGCACTCATGGAGAGGAAGGATGATAGAAACTGAGGACAAATATTTACTTATACCTTCATGATGTCCCTTTAGGCTGTCTTTCTTTCCTTTCTTCTAAATCAGTTTGAATTCCTATTCAGTTTTCTGGCGCATGAACCAGTGCGTGCTGCTCACCTGGACGTTGTTTCTGCAGTAAGCTGACACCGGGCAGGTAATGGTAACCTAACACAGCTCCGTCTCCACTGGGCAAAGATGTCCAGCTTCACCTACAGTAATAATGGATGATGTCAGGATACATTACTCAAGAGCAACTCACACACAGGCTGTTCCTAGACTGCTTATATTTCCCTCGGCCCATTTCATAACTACCGTTATGTTCTGATCTAAGAACATTTTAAATTAACGAGTCGTAGAAATTTCAGACATACAAAATAAATGCCATTATACATACTATTGGGACTATATAGTAGATTTGTTTATAGTATTACCAGTGGATTTTCTGAAAAGTGTGCTTTCGTGCTTGCACTTTACAAAAAGGTTTCATTATTAACATTATTTACCTACATCAGTTAACATGCATGAACTAACAAAAACAATGCTTCAGCTGCATTTATTAATCTTTGTTCATGTTAATTTTTACATTCAGTAATAAATTTCAAATCAAAAGTTGTAAAATTTTATATTTACATTTACAAATACATTTTCAAATCAAAAGTTGTATCTGCTAACAAACTTCACATTACTTAAAGCAACTGCATGCAGTTTGGTCTATTTTTGCTTGCAGTAAGTGAGTGGAATTCACTGTGGTAAATATATAACTGTCGTAATTACAGTGAATAGCCGTACCAAAGCCACAAGAAGGCAAGCCTGCAACCTTTAGCTAAAATAGCGTAACAGCTAATGCTAACATAAATGAGACCAGAGGCCGTTTTTTTTTTTTTATGGATGTCAATGGAGGAGAGGCTTCACTACGCTGAATAAACAGCTTTTTAGAGGAAACAGCCTAACATAAACACAACAAAATCATGTTGTTTTTATCATATTTTGTTTTTGTTTTTTTTATTATTAATTTTTGTTTATTTCCCTTTTTTACAACCAGGGAAGTAATGAAAATTAATAATTAAAACAAAAAAAAAACCGAATAAAAAAAACACAAAACACAACAAAATAACTACAACTAAACTAAAATTTACATGAAAACATTAATTCAAAATTGCTAAATCAAAATATTAGCAAAAACTATAGTAGTATATCAGTGTTACCAAAATAACACTGTTCCAGAGCACCATGTAAAAATAAAGACTAGGCCTGTCATAAAGCGTGTGATGTAATTTATGTGTTTGTGTGACAGTGAGTGTGTTATGGTTTGTTCCTACTGTGAACATTTGTCTTCTGCAAGAATGAAAGACGTGTGTGTGATGATTCACATGTCAGAAGAAGAGCTATTTTCCCTCCTCTACGATAACATTTACATGTTGTGCATCATTCACTGTCAGCACTAACCTGCAGTGCATACCTACATATCACACAAACAATCCCCCCCCCCTCTCTGTCAGTCACACACACAAATAAACCTCAAGATGAGTGAGGCTCTGTCTCGTACATGATGTGCTGCAGAGAACAAGAGAATAAAGACAATCAGTGGCACACAGTTTGACAGCAGGAAAAGAGCAACATAATGACATCAGAGAAGTGAGTACATTCATGACAGAAAAAGACATATATGAAAAAGATTCTAGTGAAAAACATAAATATACTGCATTGGAAACAGTCTCAAACAGTAATTTTATGTTCTATGGATTCAAATGAGAAAGTGTGACTCTGCAGGGCTCTCATTTTTTAAAGGTTTGTGTGGTTTAGATGTATCAGGAGGATTGTAAGCAGTAATTGTGGCTGATATTAATCATTTCATGAAGGCACATTGCCATTACCACAGGAAGCAGTCCCATTTGCATGCCAAGTGCGTTCTTATGACTTGCTACTGATATAATTATTTTTTTTTTTTTACTGAACTTAGTCACATTATACTGTACTAGATTTACTCTTATTAGTGTGCAATGCAATTAAATAATTTTAAACGAGTGTAAAATCATTACATTTAATTAGGTTATATTGAATAAAAAGTTTATTATTTGTACATTTTGCTGTTGTTAAAAATAAAATAGTGCGCTTTCAAAATCCATGCAGTTTTTAAAAAGTGTCTTTGTCCCTGCACTTTGTTACACTGTGACCTTTTCTCCCCGAGTACAAAAATAATGGTTTGCACTTTCTCACATCATATTTCTTGACCATATGGTACAGTTTCTTTACGATTACCCCCGACAAGCATAAGAGTAATTCTGCTATGGAAAAACAAACTTTAAGTGATTATTTTGCAAAAGAATGCAAAAAAATCTGAATGCAAAGCACAAAATATTGAGTGTAAATGTTATTTGCTAATTAAGGTGCTTTAAAAGACTATTATCATGCATGAATGGAAGCTTGTTCTTTTGGAAATCATTTCCTAAGCTTACTTCCACCATGGATAAAAAAAAAATAGAAAGGTTTATGACTTTTTTTTTTTAAATGTGACTTTTTATTTCACAATTCAAAATTTTTTGCAGTTTTGATTTTTTTTCTTACAATTTAGAATTTTTATCTGACAATTATGGAAGCCCGTTTCCGCCACTGAATAAAAAATAAAAGAGATAATTGCGACTTTTTATCTCACAATTCTCGCAATTGCGAGTTAAAGGGGTCATATGATGCTGCTAAAAAGAACATTATTTTGTGTATTTGGTGTAATGAAATGTGTTTATGAAAGGAAAAATTTAAATCGCACCATATGACCCCTTTTAAGTCAGAATTGCGTGATATAAACTTGCAATTGCGAGTTAAAGTCTAATTTTGAGGGGGGGAAAAAGACTGATATGTTCTCAGAATTGCGAGTTTATATCTCAAAATTCTGACTTTATAAGTCGCAATTGCGAGAAAAAAAAAGCCAGAATTGTGAGTTTATATCTCACTGTTCTGATTTTATTTCTCAGAATTGCGACTTTATGTCTCGCAATTGCGAGTTTATATCACGCAATTCTGAGAAAAAAAGTCAGAATTGCGAGTTTGTATCACGCAATTTTGAGAAAAAAAGTCGCAATTACTTCTTTTATTTTTTATTCAGTGGCGGAAACGGGCTTCCATAGACAATTCATACTTCTTTGCGCAATTTTTACTTTTATATTTCACATTCTTTTTTTTTTTTTTTTAAAGTTTTGCCTTTTTTCCTCCCAAATCTTTTTTTTATCTCACAGTTTTTCAGTTTTGACTTTAACTTGCAATTTTTTTAGCTTTTATCTCAACATTTTTCTCACAATTCATACTAACTATTCTGAGTTTATATCTTACAATTCAGACTTTTTTCTTGCAATTCTGAGAAGAAGAGCCTTAGTGCGAGTCTGTAACTTGTAGTTGTGAGACTACTCTGAGAGAAAAATCTGAATCATGAAATAAGAAATTGCATTTACCTTTTTATTTTTGTTTACTGCTTAGTGGATTGGCAGACAGTAGTGAAGCATTTTTACTCTGCTTTAAAAGTACGTTTTTCAAGTGTATGTACTTAATAAGAGTGTTTTTCTATAGAAAACTTTTACTTCACAACAATCCAAAGCATAAAATTGTACTTTTTACTGCACTACGTTTCATAATAAATATCATTTAATAATTAATTACATTACAAATCTAATACTTTCTTATTTTTTCCTCAAGTAAAAGTTTTACTTGAGTACAAGAAAGTACTACATTTTTAATGTTCTTAAGTACTAACGGTAAAAAAAACTTTTATTTATGAAATGTAGTGCAGTAAAAAGTACGACATTGTGCTTTGGAATGTAGTGATGTAAAAGTTTTCCAAAGAAAACCCCTCTGATAAAGTACAGCTACTTTTTACATTTACTTGAGTAAAGTAAAAATACTTCACTACTGTCCACCTCTGGGGAAACAAGCTTCTATAGTTTCCTGAATATTCATAAAGGTTTAGATATGAAAGACTAAAAAGTCAGTAGACTGTAGTTAAATAAATGATACTTAGTTATACTGTTTTCTTCTGATGAAGAGAGATTTAGTGATCAGGATATTCGAGAACAAGTGTCTCAACTCGCTTCCAGGCAAAAGGATTGTGGGATTTTATGACTAGTTACAGCAGCCTTTCAATCACACTCCATAGGGCATTCCCATTTCTGTCAGTCTTTGTCTCTGATAATTATGAGTTTTAAAAGTCATCGGTTGAGTGTGATATCTGCCAGAAACCCGTGATGACTGGTTGTGAAACCGCTTCGGCTCTGGGTTGTCATGGTAACAGCACTGGTTGCCAGGGTGATGATTTCATTATCGGCATAGGGAAACAGTATGGTGAATTGGTGACCGGCTTAGCACTCGGGGTTTCATGGTATTAAGTTATATGACAGTGCAGTCGCTTCTCAGGGTGACAGGAGTGTCTAGTTGTCGCAGCTTGATTGTGTTTTGATTGTCAGTGCAATTATTTCCTCTTGTCAGTTTGTGTGTGCGTGAAGACTGCATTCTGTGCACACTGCAGACGTGTGCGATGTGGTGCAATGTTTGTTGACAAGACGTGATATATTTAATTGAGGCGACCCCTGACCCCTGACACACACAACCCCCATCCTCTGTGCTGTTGTCATGCTGAAACACTGCACTTACCTAACATAGCACTGTAAACCACACAGAAACGTCTCTGAAGAAAGAGCGAGAGCAGAACACCAGAAAAGAATGAGCAGTGAAAGCAGACAGAGTCAAGGGCATTCGGCTTACACCCACATGTGTGACTCACAACTGTGCCGGTGTATATCAGAAAAGATTGATCGGTAAAGGTCTGCTCTCATTGAGAAATATAGTTTGGACCCGACATGGTTGTGTAAG
This sequence comes from Sinocyclocheilus rhinocerous, assembly GCF_001515625.1. Taxonomy (NCBI): domain Eukaryota; kingdom Metazoa; phylum Chordata; class Actinopteri; order Cypriniformes; family Cyprinidae; genus Sinocyclocheilus; species Sinocyclocheilus rhinocerous. Next base: position 444,199 of record NW_015628031.1, read on the forward strand.
ACTGAAAATTATTTTTATTTAAAAACCTACTGGCCAAAACATGTAAATGCAACAAAAGCCGCTTTTCCACCGAAATTACCTGGAACAATATGTCCCAGGAACTTTTTTCCCCCCAGACCTGTATTTACAATAAGACGAAATATGATATCAAACACCACTGCCTCCTTTCGTTTTCATTTAAACATATTAATAGCCGCAGAAATGGAAACATGAGCACTGAGCTCCCGCTGATCGCGTGGAGATCATGTCTCCGAAATTGGCGAAACACATTTTTAAATAGGCGCTGTCTTTATAAATAAACCGCAGATTTGAGTTTTAAACAACTACATTCTCGCCTGAAATACTTTTAAAACTACATTTCATGACACAATATCAGTAATATTTTGAAAATTATCTGAATAAATGGTGGTTGAAATACAGTGCTGCTTGACCTCAACCAATCAGCATGTTTAGTGCCCAAGTCCCCTCCCCGAAAGTTCCGGACCTTTGAAAAAGTACTACCTCACAAGCAGGGACTTTCTGAGGGGCAATTTTTTACCCGGAACTTTATTTAGATCCTGGTTCCTGCGGTGGAAACACACCGAGTACCGGCCCAAAGTTTCTAGTTTCTGGGTAAAGTTCCTGCGGTGGAAACGGGGCTAAAACGGGGCTAAAAATTCAGCCCAGAAGTTCATAAACATATTTACAAACCAATTGCAAATGCTTTTTTGAAAGTGTAATTATGTAATCTACAAATCATCAAATTATGTGAATACCATGAATAATGAAATGTCTCTATACTATGTATTCTTTTATTAATTTGTAGGGCTTGTTTTTGTGTGTTGTATGGAGGGCTTTCAGAGAGGCTATCAATAGCAATCTAGCTTTGAAAGCTTAAGATCCCACCCTCCCTGCAAATCACTCTCCAAAGCCACGCCTCCTCCAAAACACATGAATGTGCACAGGCAGAGTTAGACCAGAGGCTAACCAGCGACACAATGAGAGATGGCGGAAGGTTGAATGCAATGCTGTCAGATTACCTCATGTCTCATTCACCAGTGAGTAAACATTACAGTACAAAGAGCATAATATTACAATAATAACGCCTTCCATTCTCGCTCGCTCTGCAATAACGTAATGTAACGCACTAATGACGTATCATGTCTGCACAAACAGGGCACACAGAGGTATGCAAAGCGTAGCCCATGGTCCTACGCCTTCCACAGACAATAAGTACATATAAATACATTTAGACCACTTAACTTAGTGATTGCTATCAGGATGTGAAGAGAGCTTCCACCAGCATAACAAAAAATTTTATTGAACCAAATCACTTACCCTGACTTTAAGTGACCGAAACCACACATATGTACCCTAAAAGTAAAAAGTAAGCATATTAAGCACTCAAATGCAGGATTGACAACAGTATTCTGCTGCTGTGTGAACGTAGCCTTACTGGCCAAATTCAAGAGTCCTCACCTCAAGTCTCTCTGATACTCTGGTTCCTAGATATGGCTCAGTCCCTGGATCCAAAAGAAAGTCTGTAGGATTTGTCCCTTTTTATATAAAACCAAGTTCTGTCAACATACAACTTCTCTACAAACTGCACAATTTGATTCAGTTATGTGCTGAAGTTTACGTAGAGATTTGATTAGGGGGTTTGTTCAAGTCCCTGTGAAAGCAATAGTAGAGAAGCTGCAATCTTCTGCTCCATCATCAGTGTTGTAATCTACTGTACATCTTGTTCACAGCAGAACAGATGGGTGTTTTGTTGTTTGCCCACTGTGTTTTAAGTGTGATGAGTTTGCGTATGTGCTGTCTGGATATGCTTTTTTAGAATGTCCTTTTTTTATGTGTGTGTGTATGTTCAGCAGACCCTTTAAAGAAGATGAGGACCTCCTGGTCATCAAAAATAGTACCAACCTGCACAGCACCAAGGGTCACTGCCATAGCAACAGCCACTCCATGAGGAATAAAGTCTCGTCCAAAGGAAAACCCTTTGAAATGATATATGTAGGTCAGTATTTATATCAATCTCTTTGTCAATGACTTTCAGACTTTTCTACACCTGCTTGAACATTTTAAGAAGTTTGGTCAGCTGCCACTAGCAACTATAAATGTAAATGGAATATATATATATAGTATAGTACGAAATCACAAAAGAGATCTCAGTTGTTTCTCTTTGCATACAGTATGTTGTATGTTTTTAATAAATTGTGTGTAGTTGGAGGTTGGAGTAAAGATGACCCATCCTGTCCAGTTGAGCAGTTCTGCCCCCAGTATAATGAGTGGAAAATGACTGCTCCCATGCTCCATCACCGCAGTGACCCAGGGGTGTGTGCTCTGGGCGGAGCCATCTATACTGTGGGCGGGTCTGATGACGTTACCTGTTTGAGCAGCGTGGAGAGGTGGCCATTTACATCAACTTCTGTCATCATTCAAATAGTGCTTTTTGTTAAGTGCATGAAAGATTTGACAACTGATTTCAATAGAGTTTGTTATTAATGTCGCTAAAATAATTTAAATTGCATTTTCCAAAAAGGAGACATGCAGCGCTGCCCTAGTATTTGGCCAATAGCTTAATCCTAGAATGCGTAATAATAGTTATTGTTTAAAACGTTATTGTCTATGATGCCTTAAAATGCTAAATGAATGTGTTTGTGTGTGTTAGGTATGATCCAGAGTGTAACACCTGGTCTGTGGACGTGCCCTCACTTTCTTCGCCACGGTCAAGGGTCTGTGTGTTAGAAATGGACGGATGTCTCATTACACTGGGAGGTTTTGACGGCATGACCTGCATTAACACAGTAGAGAGGTCTAAACACACTTGTACATTACAGAGAAACGGATGTCTGGAGATGTGAAGCTCAAACACATACACACTTGTTTTCTGTGGAGTAGGTATGACCCGTTGAAGAACTCCTGGTCTAAGTTGACACCAATGCTGAGGAACAGGGCATCTGCATCAGCCGCTATCCTGAACGGTCAGATTTACATTGTGGGAGGAACAGATGGAGACATGCCACTGGATTCAGGTACACAAACACATATACATGTGTAGATTTGAAATAAATAAAAAAACTCAATACTCATTCTTCTGCACTAGTGGAACGTTTTGACCCATTTGAGGGATGCTGGTCTCTCTGCCCAACCATGTCCACCATGAGGGAAGCTTCAGGATGCGTCGTGTTTCTTGGCTGTCTGTATGTGGCTGGAGGACGAGACGAACTTGGTCTGTCACTGAGCACCGTGGAGAAATACGACCCAGACACTCTCCGCTGGAGCCCAGTTAGGGCTATGAACAACAAGAGATTTCAGGTTTGAGGGAATAAGAGCTATAGTAGTCTTTCTGCCATTGATAACTCACCCTCTTGCCATTTCAAACCTGTACAAAGAATATGATTCTGAAGTGGTTTAATTATGGTCTTTGTGGTAAGAATTTTTGTGTGTAATATGCACAGGTCTCTTTAGTGCTGTTTAATGGCTTTCTATTGGCTATTGGAGGATTTGATGGTGTAAGTGACCTTAAAACCATGGAGGCTTATGACCATGAGACAAACTCTTGGAGGTGTGTATTATTTTAAAGTGACTCATTCATGCAGAGCCTACAAAGTCTACCAATGTGCAATCTTCCAGTACTGATTGTGGGGGAAATCCACAGAATGGATTTAAATGGTTATTTCACCCAAAAATGTTGTCATCATTTATTCACCCTCAAGTTGTTCCAAACCTTTATAAATTAATTTCTTCCCGCTGAACAAAAAATATATTTTGAAGAATGTTGATTGTCCCCATTGACGTCCATAGTTTTTTTGCCATACTATGGAAGTCAATGGGGAGCATCAACTGTTTAGTTGCCAACACTCTTCAAAATATATTATTTTATGTTCCTCAGAAGAAAGAAACTCATACAGTTTGAGAGTGAGTACTGATGACAGAATTTTATTTTTTGGGTGAACTATCCGTTTAAATATGGTGTTAACGTGTTAAATGGAGGTACGCTCTCGCTCTTATTAGCAGTTGAAAGGAATAGCTCTACCAAAAACAAAAATTCTGTCATTATTAACTTAAGATTTATACTCAACTTCTCTTAATCTCTGACATTTTCTTTTTCATTATATTTTCTCATTTTGTAGACATTTTGGCAGTATGAAGTCCAAGCATCCAGGTGGACATGTGGCTTTGATTAAGGCTGTGTGAAATGTATTGATTGAAGTATATTGATGATATACATGATAATAAATGAAGTTAAATGAAATTCTGTATAATTAATTTCTTGACCCTCACAAAAATGTACTGCTGTTGTACTGTGTTATTTGGTTTTAGATCATTTCATTCCAACAGTGGTAAATGAATATGGTAATCATTCGGTGCCATGGTACATGTCAAAGTAATTAAACAAATATGGTAGTATGATAGGCTACTGCTTGGCACTTTTTGTGTTCAGAAATTCATTTGACCTATTTTTAGAGATTAATTATTAGTCAAATAAATATTTTAGGTCAAATTATTTTAACTATAGAAGTTTGATGACTTTTTTTCTGGCAGGGGGAATCACAATTTTAAAATTCCCATGACCATGGTAACCCTTATACTGGTAAACATCATTCAATGCTGTAGTCTGCCTTTTCTAAGAAATGACGTCTAAAACTCTGTTGCTATTTTACAGTGAATAGATGTAGCCTTGGCAACTAAAAATATGTCTTTTTACAGAGTAATAGTTATAATTCATGATGAATAAGATGCTGTTCAAGGCTGTCCAGCACACGGCGCTGTGTCTGACACTTTAAAATGCCACGACGATCTTACCTCTCAATGTTATTTGATGTAGAAGTTCAGAGACTCCGGTACGCGCCACAGGTTTTATTTTAAAAATCATAAAGTTCAAGTGAAGATTGATTGAATGTCAGATCCGCTGATTTTTCATACTAGGCTTTGATATTTGCTCACCATGTTTTTTGGGTAACATACTTTTACCTCAAAAAGTTTTTATCCGTCTACTTGATGTGGACAGTTTGGCCGTTGACTGGATAACGGATTTTTTTTAAATCATAAAGCGCGCGATGCCTGAAGCTCTGGCTCATGAGGAAGATAAAGTGGCAGTGACGTTTCCGTCCGCGCGCCGCTCGCCGGATGAAAAGATGAGCGGCGCGTGCTACACCAACCACACATTTGAATACGATGATGGGAGCACGGGCACCGCGCGCCTGAGGTAAAGTGCGCAAACAGATGTTTTCACAGAACAAAGTTTGAAATGAGATAGATAAACCATCATTACAGAATCTTTGTCATTTTCATTTTCTTTCATTTTTTAAACTACATACCAAATTCCCTGTGAGAACGCGTTCTGTTGTAAATTTATTGTGGTAAATGTTGTCTTGGTAATGCAGTTATTACCCTCAAAACGTCACAGGCTTTTCTTCAGAAGACACTTTAGACTAGCTTGCTTTTTAAAATGTCAAATAGTCTCTTTACCACTATGTCTCTGTGTCTTTTCTCTCAATGTTAGTCCAAGATGTGGGGGCAGAGGGGTGGTCTTAAATGTGCAGGACCTCGAGATGACCGCTGGAGCATCTGTGGTTCCATCCCTTCAAACCTACTTCCGGTTCCGAGACCTGTTGCTAGGAGACCAGACATTTCATGATGACAGGTACATGCATAGTGATGTTTATTACCAGTGCTGGGTAGTAATTGATTAATCTGGATTAAGTACGTGTAAATTATTACATTTTAAAATGCTCATAATCAGATTTCAGTTACTTTTTGTACACTACATGATTACATAGTATTCACACAATGGCAGCAATTTATTCATGATTTATTGATCCACCCTAATTCTTTTGTTTCTACCTAAAATGTTCCTTTCTAAAAAACTCTACCGCTTATATACATTTGGAAAGTCTTCCAGGTTTATGGAACTGAACACACCAGCCACTAGTTCATTCAGAAACCAGTTTGGGAAACCCTGGTGTAACGCAATGTTTAATACATGTCATGATGTTGATAACAAATGGAATAGATTTTCTTACAAGTGTAGGTCAAAAGAAATCTAAAAGTAATCAAAAAGTATCAGAATGCATTACCTAATATGGGTAAATCCAATAGATTACAAACTACAAATTCTGTCATGTAATTTGTAATCAGTAATGGACTACAATTTGTTAGTAATCTACCCAACACTGTTTATTGCCCAGTTTTACCATTACTTCACCTGCAACATCATACCTGTCTTATTGAAGGCCAGCAGTCAGAATTACATCCAAAAGACCAGCAGATACAATGAAATAATGTTTGTTTAGCTTTAACCTGGCAGACCATACAATGAGCGAAATAATATAAGAATGGTAGATTAGTCATGGTAGGTTAGTGACATCACAAAAAAAGATTAGAAGATGCATGCAGATGTGCATTTCACCTAGACAGACACTGCGTCCAAAATCGAATACTTCCCTAATATATAGTATGCGAAAAACACGAGTAGTATGTCCTAATTTATAGTATTTGAAAAAGAGTATGCGAAAAATCCCCCGGATGACCTACTACTTCCGGTGAGATTCTGAAGTGCGCATTCGATGGACACTTACTATCCCATGAGACCACGGGAGAGGATTTGTGAATGGCAATGAAGTGAAGCAATTAATGCTGTAAGTCACATGACCATATCAACATGGCAGATGTGGTATGTCTGAATTTGATTCATATTACCCATATTCTATATAGCACATACTTTTTAATGGTAGTGAAGTAAATTCAAATGTAGCATCTGATCAGACAGTGTGTGATTTCGGATGCACCGAGAGTGTTTGTAAAGTAGGCAATTGCACTGCAACATGCTAAAAACACTTAGCAACCACATAGTGATGCCTTGGCAACCAACCAGAGCGTTCAAGGATCTTGGTGTTGAGTTTGCACCACAGAAAATATAAAAATCTAGTCATATTTGCATTTGTTCTTTAAAACGCTGAACAAGAGAACAAAAAAAAATATGTCCTTGGCTATTTGATTCTGGCAAGCCTTGAATGTTAAGAAAAAGTCTCATTGTGCGTGTGTGTGTGGGCACACGGCCACATCTCTCCAGATCGACAGAAATAGCCTCTTGAGCAGGTTATTATCTGTAATTTCCTGAGAACAGGAGGGAGAGAGAGGGTGGGCATTGCGGAAAGGTGGAAAGTGGGAATAAGCCAAAAAAAATTGCTCATTTGACTGAAATATTTCAATTATCTTTTGGTGAGTTTGAGTTGCTCCTTCATTCAGAGTTCTCTTTGTAAGCACATTATTTGTACTTTCCACCATCACAAAGACAAACACACTTGAGGCATGTTGCTATGATGACAATCATTCACTATACAAAAATCATGTATGTTTAATAAGCTTTATGCATTAACAGAATGGATATAACAGTAGGTTTGCCACAGCTGTTGTGCACGTCAAAAACATCCAGCGTATGCCTATTTTCAACAAAGAGATGCTAGTAAAATGAATAAACAATTAAAGTGCATTGAAATTCTAATGCAGAGACATACACGACAGAGAGTGACCGAGCAGAACTCTGGCAGGGAAGCACACGCTTGCGCGCCTGCAATCAAGAGCGTGTGGGCGGGTTATTTTGAACCATGCCGCTGTAGATTATGTACTTCCATAACGATCCTCTCAGCTCAGATCTCCGTACATCCTCGTCTAGAAAGCCTCTGGGTTTTCTCTGTTATGGAACAGAAGAATGCAGTGCCGTCCTGGGTTAACCCGGCTCTGGTCAACTGGAGGCTGGACTCTTTTGGTAGCGATGCTGGGCAGAGGTAGGATACGACGTCTCTAAGAGTCACTGCAGTCTTGTGCATGATTGAATACCTTAAAATGTTCACCGAGTCTGGCTTATTTGCTGTTTTCCTCAAGCTGGATAACTGTAGTGGATTTCAGGTGCTGATGAGTGCTGCACTTTTCAGTTGCTGTAAAGTTTTTTTTTGTATTCTTTATAAGATTATCACCAGTTTCACAGTGTTTATAGGTAAACCATGCTAAATACAATCACCCATGAATTTTCTAGCTGAAACATATGTGATATTTTGGACACGGGTCGTAATGTTGATGGCTTCATCTCACTTTATGACGGCAAATAAAACCACCGCTCCTGTGGTCTCCATGGGAACTAGCAGACACATTGCATCTGAAGATGCAGTGAAGATGTCTGGGATTGTAATGAAGAGAATTGCTCTTAGTGCTGAACTATGTAAACAGAGTCAAACATGATGCTGGAAAGAATAAAAAAAGTCTTTATGCGTCAAAATATCACTGATTGGTTTTACACCCACATGCACAGGAAAACTCACACATAATGGCACATATAGGATGACAGCATTTCTATTGACTTTATATAACATGATTTATGCATTGTAATCACTTACATCAATATCTACATAAGTATTTGATGCATAATGTGTTTGCTTTTTAACAACAAGATTTTAGGTTAAAATTGTGCATATTTCACCATTTTTAATCTGATTTTGCTTTTACTAATTACTTTTAAATAGTACTAATATATGCATGTATGATGATAATTATAAAATAATTCACAAATTGCTGTTTAAAATAGTTTTAGATGGAGTTTAGCGTTTCACACCTCAGGACTTTCTAAAAGTATTTCAACTGCCCACATGCACGAATACACACTTTCACCCACACTGACTGTATAACGCAGCACTGCTGGCAGACCCACCTTCACCAATGTAAAGCTTTCATGATCAAGCAAACATTTATTTTCCCACTTTTATTTTCTCTCCATTTGTCTGCCTATATATTGCATGTATAGTTGGTTGAAATGTTTTTCACCTCATGATTTGTTGTGCTTTGTAAAGAAATTTATTATAGTGTCCCCAAAAAGTATTGGGTCAGTTAAGTCACACTTTAAAAATATGTATCAATAGTTGTTTCCATACCATATTTTTATGCAAGTTTTGGGTTGTCACATAATAGAACACTGGGTGGAAATGGCACGGTGCACATAAAATCTAAAAATACAAATTAAAAAACTTAATTAGATGGATTTTTTCTTTGTTAAGAAAACATATACTTAAATGGAAACACATTTATCGAATAAATTCCTGGATGTGCAACAAAATGTGACTTTGCCTCAACAGATCATGTGTCTGGATAACTGGACTGCTGCAATTTCATTGCATATCTTCTCAAATGTTGTTTTAGTCATTCTGAAATGCCTGAGCCAAAGTCTGTCATCAAAATGATTTGGAATAATTTTCTCACTTCAGTGCATTCCCAAACATCAGGCATTCACCTCTGAAAGCAAGATAGCATCGTTTGTCATTCGTTTCGTCAGCGGCGTTTATTGCAGCATTCATCTGCATGCTCTGAGGCGCAAGTAATTATTATGTAGGGAAAAAGAGGCTTCCCCCGGTGCAGCAGCTCTTTATTATTTTATTACTGATACTTTGTTCTCTTTAACACATGGGATGGAAACATGGGATGGGTGCTTTATTAGCAAATGTTTTAATGCGATATTCCGATTTTACCAAGTTTAATTCCCAACAGACCTAATGTCACAATCATTCAGTTGTGATTTTAGTCAGTGATTTGTTGACTGGATATTGGTGGAGGTTAGAGGACATATGTTTTTTTTCCTGCAGGGTCCATGTGGAGTTTTATGTGGATGAGAACACGTTTAAAGAGAGACTCAAACTTTTCTTCATCAAAAACCAAAGATCCAGTAAGTCTGCCTGAACTGTGCATATTTACCTCTGAACCTTTATTCATACCTTTTAACCTATTATCTTTATGTCTATTTTATGGCCTGTTAATGCACTGACCTTTCACCTCCAGGTTTAAGGATCCGAATATTTAACTTCTGCCTGAAGCTTTTGACATGTGTTCTTTACATAATTCGAGTCATGACGGACAATCCAGCCCAGCTCCGCCACACATGGTCAGAACTGTCTTAAAGGAATAGTGCACCCAAAAATAAAAATTCACTGTTAATTTACTCACCCTCAAGCCATCTAAAATATAGGTGACTTTTTTCTTCAGTAGAACAGTAAAGAAAAGTAACCGGGGTCCATGGTGATTCATGAAATACAAGTCTGCAACTACCGTCACTTGAGAGTCAAAAAGGAAAATACAGGCAAGACAAAATTAATACCCATCGCTCCTGGCAATATATTGAGGTCTTATAAAATGAAAAGATCGGTCTGTGCAAGAAAGTTTAGTTTGAAACTGTAAAGCATAACCATCCACACTTAAGGTTACGGACTCTGCTTTGCACAGCTGGTGAGGTGAACTAATAAGCATAATTTCAGTCTTGTCACTGTTTAGACAGAGAAATTTTTCAGACATCCATTTTTTAACCTCAGTAAAACATTGAGAAAGAAAAGAGACAGCCACATTGACATCAGGTTTTGAATGTATATAGATCTGAGTGTCATCTGCACAAAAGTGAAGTGTTCTTAAAAGTTGGCCAAGTGGAAAAATGTAAATACTAAAAAGTAAAGGGCCAAAAACTGATCCCTGGGGAACACCAGATTGCACCACACCGACCTTAGACCTGCAACCACCCATCACAACAAACTGCTTGCGAACGGAGAGGTAGGACTTAAACCACTTCTATGCAGAATCAGAAACTCCAAAGACAGTCTCTAAACGGGTGATTAAAATAGAGTGATCTATAGTGTCAAAAGCGGCACTAAGATCAAGAAGAATCAGTATAGATAGACAGTCTGTTTATCTGATTCGTTTCCATGAACTGGTTCTTTCAAAAATTTGGTTTCAATTAACTGGTGCAAGTAACCACCTGTTCAAATTTTTAATTTAAAATTCACCAGTTCGTTTACATAATCGTGCAATGATGTAACATATACTCAATTATATTATTAAAGCACTCAACAAATGATGTGAAACATGGATGTTTTACATGTCTAAACTATATAAAGTGAATAAACTAGTCTTCATCAGATCACCTTTTTAACATAAATAATGAGAAACCATAACAACTTTTATTTCACCCCTTCATTCAAGTGCTAGGTTCACAGTCACACATGCACAATCACATATCAGCAGCTTATCGGTCTTCAGTCTGGGTTGAACTGATTCCTCAGTTCAGTGACTGTTGGAGGAACTGGAGCGCTGAATCAGTTCATTCTTCATAGGATCAAAAACACAGCTATTTTGGTTCATTTCCAGTCAGAGTGACTGCCAGGCATCTGAAAGTGAGTTTTGATTGAGTAACTTGTAGATCTGTGCTGCTTAAGCCACAAACTGTTTCAGACGGTTCAGTCCGATTTGGTGAACTGATTAATCCAGTTCACAAAAAAAGAATTGGTTCAAAAGAGTGATTCGTTCGCGAACCAGACATCTGTACCATTTGTCTGTGGCTCACAGGATTACAGGTAATAAATATTGTAAATAATGCTCAGTTTCTTGCACAGGCCGATTGTTTTGCTTCATAAGACCTCAATAAATTGTCAGTAGCCATGGGTATCAATTTTGTCTTGCTTGTATATGTCATTTTTGACTCCCAAAGTGACAGTAGCCATTGACTTGCATTTTATGACTCAGTAAGGACCACGGTTTCAGCTAAAAATCTTCTTTACTGTTCTACTGAAGAAAAAAAGTCACCTACATCTTGGATGGCCTTGAAGGTGAGGAAATTAACAGCAAATTTTAGGTTTTTCATGAACAGTTCTTTTAATGTTTAGGAGTGTAAAATGGCTTATAGAGCATGATTACCATGACTCATTTCTTTCTGGTATTAGAGAATATGTATTAATATTTAAAGAAAGTTAGTGAATCATTTCTCATGCTGCAGTAAAATACTCCTATAGATTGATGTGTCACAGTAAGCGACCCACACCTCCTCTCTCTACAGCGTCAACTGCAACAGCACCACGCAGACCAACGAGATCAACTGGTGAGACAAACCATCAGCGTCAAACTGCGGTTTATTTTCAGTTATGCAGATGTGATTCGAGGTTGATTTCATACTTCTAATTTATTCGCTCTAATCTGCCTCTTTCTCCCAGGGAATTGATATTCTGGGTAGACAGAAAAGTACCAGTTTGGGCCATTCAGGTGAGTCCAAAGAAAAGCAAACATTTATATGGTAACATTTTACAATAAGGTTTCATTTGTTAAGTAAGGGATAATGTACATCCAGCCGGTTGTTATCGCAGAATAATGCCCGACAGGCTTATCAGTATATTGTATAAGACTGAAGGGCTTTATTATGCGATAACAACCAGCTGGATGTACATTATCCCGCTTATTACACGGCTGCTTGTCACAAAAGTAAATAATTAGACATGAAACATTGATCAGCATCAATGGTCAAGATGACTCGTAGAACCCGGATGAGCCTGTGTTATTAGTTTTAACAGATGTTATCGGGGAATAACAGACCTCGGAATGTTGTGATTGACCAATTAGAATCAAGTATTCCAGAGAGCCGTGTAATAACAGTAGTTAACTATATTAGTTAACATGAACAGCATTTATTAGTCGTAGTTAATGTTAAGTTTAACATTATTATTAAAATCAAAAGTTGTATCTGTTAATTAGTTAATGCGCTGTGAGCTAACATGAACATTTTAATCTAACATTGACAAAGGTTAATAAATGCTGGGGAAATATATTGTTAATTGTTAGTTCATTTTAGTTAACGCATTAACTAGTGTTAACAAATGAGATTTTACTGTAGTGTTACCATTTATATTTAAATGTATTTATTTAGCCACTGCTTTATGAAGCTATGAAACATTTACCAGTCTTTTGTTTTGAATCTGTGTGATTCAGAATCAAACTGACAAGTCATGTGATTTCAGCACGCAAGGCTTTGCTTCGAACATTGGTTTCAAAATATTTCAAAATTATGATTGTTTGCCGCTACACTGAAAATAAATTGGTGTGTAAACAGTTTTCACTTAGAAATTGCAAGTAAATTGTACAAATAATTGCAAAGAAATAGCAAGTAACGCATTGAATAAAACATGAAATTTTGAAGTAGAAAGACTGAAAAAGTATTATTTTTATTTGTTTATTTATGTAAAACATACTCCAATATCTTTATCATTTCAAAAAATATTTTTTTACAGTGATCTGGTGAATCCATAAATGAGTGTCTGATGGTTTTTAATTGATCTTGGGTCAATTTTAATAATGTACATTCATTTTTAATAAAGTTAATTAATTTTAATATTTATGCATGTATAATCTAACGTAGTTTAACAAGTACTGTCTAATAACACAAAACAAAGACTACAAATGAATAAAACACACATTTGACAGAACCTTCATATTTAATGCTTTTTAATTATTTGTAGATTACATTTAATGGATTACATTTTCATTACAACATTTGCAATTGGATTGTTAAAAGTGTGATAATACAAGTTTTTGTTGCATTTACACGATTTTGACCAGTAGGTGCCGCCAGCCTGTAGTGTTTCTCGTTATATAGCATTTGTGATACTCAGGTTTGCTCTTGAAATTCAGCACTGCTGGTATTTTTGGCTTCTGTATAATACATTGTGCTTGAGTTTTTCCTATAAAATAATAATTGTAATGTCCTGTGAGTTGAAATTTCACTCTTAGCTGTTTTTTTTATTTTGTACATTTTTTTTCATCAGGTTATTGTAGCATCCATCAGTTTCATGGAGGCCATGTTGCTAATGTACCTCAGCTACAAGGTGAGTTTGTGTGCATATGTGCAAAGTGTGAACGTGTTTATTGATTTTTCACACGCAGTTTGCTCTGAATCTGAGACCTGAAGTGTCTAGTTACTGCATTTTGCTTTGGCACAACCACAACTGTTGGTTTCTGATATTCGAAACAGATTGTTTCTGAGTGCATATGTATATCTGTTTCAGGGTAATTTATGGGAGCAGATATTTCAAGTGTCTTTCCTGTTGGAGATGTTAAATACTGTCCCTTTCATCATAACGGTAAGAAGCATATTCAGAATAATAATATCCCAAATGACATCTGATAATAAAATCTGACCTCTATGATTCTCTCTCTATGTCAGATCTTCTGGCCTCCCCTCAGAAACCTGTTTATCCCAGTGTTTCTCAACTGCTGGCTGGCCAAGTGTGCTCTGGAGAGCATGATGGTGAGTGTTAGCCATTCCCAAATAAACCCACACCAGTGTCTATGCAATACTCTACAGAAACCAGATGACGTGTGTGTGTTACAGAATGATCTGCACCGGGCCATTCAGAGAACACACTCGGCCATGTTCAACCAGGTCCTCATTCTTATCTGCACTCTTTTATGTCTCGTATTCACTGGGTAAGAATCATTTTCCTCTGGTTTAGGGCTGGGCGATATATCCAAAAATGTATATCTTGATATTCTTAAAATTTTTGGTCAATCAATATGCACATTTTTAAATGTAAAATATGGTAATTAAACATGTTTAAATCTCATTGCCTTCATTTTCAAAATCCAAACAAGAATTAGAGCTTCTTTCGTTTTAGAAAACTGGGATTTGCAAACATCTCCATTCACCATTTCATGTTATTGGAGGCTTTTTGATCAAGATTTATTTCATTATTTCAAAAAATTGTATATACATTTTCAGCACATGCCATTTTATTTTGTTATTGTGTTTTTTAATGTAATTGTGTTTTTTTATTAATATTAATAATTAATATACATTTTTTAATTACAATTTAGTTTTATATTTACTCTCTCTTTCAGCACACATAATTGTATTGTCAAGATTATTTTTACAATTGTGTTTAATTAATTTTTTTATTTATAACTGAATTTATTTATTTATTACAAATTGCATTTACTGAAATTTTATTTACTATCTCTTTCAGCACATTATTTTGTTGTCAAGATTATTTTTATTTTAAATTGATTTAATGTAATTAATTTTATTTTGCTTATTCATATTTTAAATTTAGTTTTTTATTTACTGTGTCTTTCAGCACATTATTTTATTGTCAAGATTATTTTTTATTTTAATTATTTTTTAAATTAATTTAATTAATTTTTATTTAATTTATTAATATTTAAAATTATTTTTATAAAAAATTTAGCTTTTTTCTCTTTTAGTACACATTTTATTGTCGAGATTTTTTGATTATTTTTTAGTTGTTAAAATGAGTTGTGCTTTATTTACACAACTTATTTTGAGAATTGATTTACATTATTTATTTATTTTAATTTATTTAGTTTTATAGCTTCTCTCCATATTTGACAGCAGCAGTACAAGCACTAGCAGAAAAGCTTGGCAAAGCTAGCAACAGTATCTAAGGAGGGTGGGGCTTAACAAAGACCAGCCAATTCCTTACATGCATCTTGCACAATCACAATAAATGCTATATTTTTGTCGATTTTATTACTTCAACAGGTATATCGCCCACCTCTACTCTTTATCGAAAGCTGTTCTTTCTTCTTCTCTGTCTCGCATCAGCTACACTGAAGCCTTTCTGTCTCTTTCAGCACATGTGGTATCCAGCATTTAGAGCGAGCTGGTAAGAAGAGTCTGTCTCTCTTCAACGCTTTGTATTTTTGCATCGTGACCTTCTCTACGGTGGGCTTCGGCGATGTGACGCCGCAGATCTGGCCGTCTCAGCTGCTGGTGGTGGTGATGATCTGTGTGGCCCTGGTTGTGCTGCCTCTACAGGTCAGAGGAATCGAGCACTTTTTTAAATTGATCAAAACAACGGTAATTAAACGCTATTTAAATTCACTCGCCTTCATTGATGAAACAAGAAATAAAGCTTTTCTAGTTTTTCTAGTAAGTATTTGCAAACCGGTTGCTGGAGACCTTTTCGAGTCAAGATTATAATTTCATTGTTTGTTTTTAAATAGTATTTTTTCAGTTTTTTTTTATTTATTATTATGTATTTATTTACGGTCTGTCTATCATTACTGACTTGACTATGAGCACAGCAAATGATCGAAGTATTTTTTTTACTCATATTTTCATATTTTAAAACAATTTAAAGATTGTTTTTGTATTTTTAAATGTGTTTTCTTATTACGTTTGAATTTATTTTTTATTAAAAGTTAAGTTTATTTATTTACTTTTTCAGAACATGCCATTTTATTGTCAAGATTATTTTTCTTTTTTATTGTATTTGTTTAATTTAATTGCGTTTTTATTTATAATTGAATTTGTTATTTTTGTAATTTAGTTTTTTTATTTACTGTTTTTTCTACTACTGACTTGACTATAAACAGTCAATGACCTTTCAAAGTGTTTTTTCCTTTATTTTTAAAAACCAAACAAGAAATAAAGCTTCGGTAGTTTCAGAAAACCAAGTATTTGCAAACCACTCCATTCACCAATTTCATGATACTGGAGATTTTTTCAAGTCAATGTTGCCATTTTATTGTATTTGTTTAATTTAAGTTTTCATTAATAATTGAATTTATTTTTCATTAAAAGTTGAATTTTTTATTTATTCTCTTTTTTAGCACATGCCGTTTCAAGATATTTTTTTCTTATTGTTTGTATTGTATTTGTATTTTTATTAATAATTGAATTAATTCAAAAACTTGTTTTATTTACTGTCTTTATTTATTTATTTATTTTACTGTCTGTCTACTCAAATACTGACTTGACTATGCCGATGATCTTTAAGTATTTTTGGTTTTTACCATGTGTAACCATGGTTATTCTCTGGCTGTAGTTTGAGGAGTTGATCTATCTGTGGATGGAAAGGCAGAAATCTGGAGGAAACTACAGCAGACATCGAGCTCAGACAGAGAGACATGTGGTCTTATGTGTCAGTACTCTCAAAATCGACCTACTCATGGACTTTCTCAATGAATTCTACGCTCATCCTCACACACAGGTGTGTATTCTGTCTGTTATTGTGTGTTTAATAGGTTCAGAATGTCATTTCTGTCCATCTTGTCTGATGTTTACAGTATTTAGTTCTAGTTTGATCACATGTTGTGTTTGTGCATGTTTAGGATTATTACGTGGTCATCTTGTGTCCATGTGAGGTGGACGTCCAGGTGAGGAGGATTTTGCAGATTCCTCTCTGGTCACAGAGGGTCATCTACCTTCAAGGCTCCGCCCTCAAAAACCAGGATTTACTGAGAGCCAAGTGAGTGACAGCCTCACTGATCAATCACAGCATTTTCCATTTTCATAGGGCTGCAACAACTAATGGATAATATTCATTAAAATCTGATCACTGGGCAGTAGTAATTGATTCTGTGCTCTTATATACTTGTATTTAAGCCTGTCCCCACACAATTTATCTCACTTTTTTTGTGTGTACAATACAGTTTACTCATTGTTTGAAGGAGAGCAAAATGTGGAATAGCATACATTTTTGGCTTCTGTGATTGGTCTGCTTCGTTAATCGCCCTGTGATTGGTCGCTTTTGTTCTGTAGGATGGACGATGCAGAAGCTTGTTTCATTCTCAGCAGCAGGAATGAAGCTGATCGCATGGCGGCAGTGAGTGTTCACACCAATCAGTGATCTTTTATTTATTGCGCATGTGTATTGATGAAGTTACACATCAATATTTTCTGGTAATACTGATTGCAATATCAGACTTGAAAACCTAGAATAAGATTATTCTTAATTTATTTGTCATTTATTGATTAATAGTTTTTTTCTCCAATATCTGATATTCAATATTGATTTTTAGCACAATTAAACAACCCAAAGGCAGATTTAACCAAACAATACACACTGAAAAACGAAAGAAAGAAAGAAAGAAAGAAAGTGCAAACAACATTATTCTACAATTCAAAGGCAGATTTAACCGAACAATACACAATAAAAAACAAACAAAAACAGAAAAAATAAATACAAAGAAAGAAAAAATCAGAAAAAGCACACAACATTAATTTAAAATTCAAAAGCAGATTTAACCCATGAATACACAACAAAAAACTATGGAAGCCCATAGTTAAAAATAAAAATATATTAAAATAAAAAAGGTAATTGCGACTTTTTATCTCACAATTCTGACTTTTTATCTCATAATTGCGTGATACAAACTCGCAATTGCGAGTTAAAAAGTCATAACTGTGAGTTTTTATCTTGCAATTGTTACTTTATGTCTCGCAATTGAAAAAAAAAAGTCAGAATTGTGAGATAAAAAGTCACAATAACCTTCTTTAAAATTTTTATTCAGTAGCGGAAACGGGCTTCCATAAAAATAAAAAAAAAGAAAGAAAAATAACGTGCACACAACATTAAACTACAAGAAATGAATAAATAAATAAAAGAACTAATTTAACATTATATTACAGTCACATGGTATCATTTGTTTTATACATTCAATCCAGTCAGATTATCAAATGTATATATTAGTTAATAAACAGATATTGATTAGTATTGATGTATTGACAGGATCACCAGACTATTCTGAGGGCTTGGGCTGTGAAAGACTTCGCTCCGAACTGCCCTCTTTACGTCCAGATTCTCAAACCTGAAAACAAGTTCCATGTTAAATTTGCAGGTACTAATTTGCCTTTATTTCACATTCTTTTTCTGAATATTGCTCACTCTTTCTGCATTATGTATTTCTTTTCTTCTCACTTTCATTTGAAGCCCTTGAATGACTCATTTTAGTAAGCGTCAGCCATCTTGGCTCTGAGCAGAATGTCTGTTTCTTTCCGCAGATCACGTAGTGTGTGAAGAAGAGTTTAAATACGCCATGTTGGCTCTGAACTGTCTGTGTCCGGCCACCTCTACGCTGATCACCCTACTGGTGCACACATCTCGAGGACAGTGAGTCACGACTCTATTAGTGCTCTTAAAAGTGAAGTGTGTTATTTCTGTGCTACTAGCGCCACCACATGGAAAAATATTGACAGGTTTCCCAAACACACCCCTTTAGTCATTACCATGTTTTTTTCCGAACATGCCATTTTATTGTCAAGATTTTTTCTTTGTTCTTTGTTTATTTATTTTATTGTTTTATAAAAACTGAGTTTTATTTTATTTAAAAAACAAGTTTTATTTTGAGAATTAGTTTGCTTAATTGTATAGCATCTCCAGTAACACCATTTTTCACACTTTCATTCAAAAGTTTGGGGTCAAGATTTTTTTTTTTTAAGAAATTCAGACTTTTATTCAGCAAAGATGCATTAAATTGATCAAAAGTGACAGTAAAAACATTTATAATGTTAAAAAAGATTCCTTTTGAACTTCTTTTGAACTTTTTTTTTCATCAAAGAAACCTGAAAAAAATATAAAGTTTCCACAAAAATATAAAGCTTGATATTTATAAGAAATGTTTTTTTGAGCAGAAAATCAGCATATTAGAATGATTTCTGAAGGATCGTGTGACACTGAAGACTGGAGTAATGATGCTGAAAATTCAGCTTTGATCACATGAATAAATTACATTTTAAAATGTATTAAATTAGAAAACAGTTATTTAAAATTGTAATAATATTTCACAATTTTACTGTAGTTTTTGATCAAATAAATCCAGCCTTGGTGAGCAGAAGAAACTTACGACATGAAATCTTACCAACACAAAACTTTTAAACGTTAATGTAGTAATAATCTTTAAGTAATTTCCATCACTTTAGTGCTTTTTCATGCTCAAAAATCCCATAAAGTTCCAATAAACTTGCATTGCAATCTTAATTTAAGTTTGACATTGTGACCTGTTAAATGAAAATGTAATGGAAAAATAGTTCAATAACATGTTAAATCCCTTTCAGAGAGGGCCAGCAGTCTCCAGAGCAGTGGCAGAGGATGTACGGCCGTTGTTCGGGTAATGAGGTGTATCATATCCGTCTGGGCGACAGTATGTTCTTCAGAGACTACAACAGCAAAAGCTTCACCTACGCGGCCTTTCACGCCCACAAGAAGTAGGTTTATTCGCGCTTTGAAACATATTAAATGTGTTTAAACTTGTGCTGTGAGGCTATTTTGGTCTGTTTGTGTGTAAAGGTATGGCGTGTGTCTGATCGGCGTGAAGAGAGAAGACAACAAAAGCATCTTGTTGAACCCTGGGCCGCGCCACATCATGTCTGCCAGCGACACCTGTTACTACATCAACATCACGAAGGAGGAAAACTCCGCCTTCATCTTCAGACAGGAAGAAGATCAGGGAAAGGGGCGGGGCCACTGTGACATTTTAAACAGCCCGTCTGGCCTACCTGTTCATAGCATCATCGCTAGCATGGGTGAGCTAGAATGGATAGAAGAGAGACAGGAAGTTGTCAGAGGTCTGGTTATAACCAGAGATTATCTTACTATTGGGAGATGAGAGGGTCTGTATTACTTACTATTGGAGAAAGCGTAACCGCTAATTGGATCACGTGTGCCTTAATAACCAATCACATTACAGCCTTGACTTCATTGAATTTAAGTCCCATTGAATTTAAGAGTTGAATCCCACCTGTCGCAAAACGTCAGTGACTTCTCTTATAAAACAGCATTTTTTTCCAAGGTAAACTCTAAAAATAGTTCAATCCAAAAGTATTGTTTAGTGTAAAACGTTGAAGATTAGCAGATAGGCTGTCGATTCATTAAATGATGAGCTGTTTGTTTCCTCTAAAAAGCTGTTTATTCAGGGTAGTGAAGCCTCTCCTCCATTGACATCCATTCAAAAAATCGGCCTCTGGTCTTCTTTCCCAAACCGGAAGCGTTAGCATTAGCCGTTACGCTTTTTTGGCTAAAGGTTGCAGACTTGCCTTCTAGTGGCTTTGTTCTAACTGTTTAATTGTTTGTTTTCAGGAACGGTTGCCATGGATTTTCAGAACACCAGTCCCACTGAGAGCGGCATAAAACTGGCTCCGCCCCCGGAGAACGAACAAGGAAGCCGCCGCCCAAGCATAGCGCCCGTTCTAGAGTTCGCTGACTCCGCCTCCTTACTGCCATGTGATCTGATCAGCGACCAGTCAGAGGATGAGGCCGGACAGTCAGATGAAGATGTAACAGCTAATGAGTAAGTTCATTTTTAGTTCCTAACACAAATTCAAATTAATTTACAATTAATCAAAAATGCCGCTGCAAGATTAATCTTTAATGAGCCGAAAAGAACGCATGTCACACCTCTGTTCATCAATTTGCACTGGCTACCAGTAGCTGCTCGCATTAAATTCA
>NW_015628031.1:465231-478020 GCF_001515625.1 Sinocyclocheilus rhinocerous
GTTAGGCTAACCGAGACTTGTCATTTGCACTTGTATATTGTTGCTCTTTTGTTAGTTTTGACTGCTTTTATTATCCTCATTTGTAAGTCACTTTGGATAAAAGCGTCTGCTAAATGACTAAATGTAAATGTAAATTCAAACATCTGTGCAAATTCAAAGGGGTTTTGTGATTTATCTCAACTTCACAAGCAAAGTAAGTGTATAAGGTTTTTCATTAATATGATTTCTGAAACCTAAAGGGAAAAAAGGGTCATTTTGTGGTGCTTTTTTGTCCATTGTTGAGTTTGACAGCCACTGATGGCTGTCAGCTGTCAATTAAGAGTATAAATAAAATAAAATAAAAATAAAAATTGAAATTGTTTAATGTTTAAAAATAAAGAAATTAAGACAGCCATAAGTATTATTTTTGAAAATGTACAGTGGTATTGTAAAAGAAAATTTTATTTAAAATAAAATAAAAAAATTATATTATTTTACAGTAAAATAAAATAATAGTAATATTTCTGTTTTTGTTTAATATTTTAATTTGTAATAATAGTAATCATAAAATAAGAAAAATAAAAGATTTTATGAACTTTTTTTATTGGCAAAATTTTATTTTACAGTACAGTAAGAGTAATAATAATAATAGTAATAGTTATATTTCTTGTTATATATTTATTGTTAATAATAATATGAATAAAATAATAATAATGATTATTTTATTTTACAGTACAATAATTGTGCAGTACACGTTTTACAGTATAAGAGTAATAATTACTTAATTATTTAATTAAATTAAATTTCATTATTTATTTAAAATATTATTTTATTTTATTATTTTATAGTCATATTATTAATACATTTATTGTACATATTGATATATAATCACAAAATGTTTGGCCCAATTGTGCAGCCCAACAAACATGCCAATCTGGAGTTTATTTTTCTTTCCAAAATCAGATTGTAAATCGCAGTATGGTCCTGTATCAGAGCATTTGCACATTCATCAAATTTTCTCCTTTTGTGTTCCACTGAAGATGCAAAATTAAGTAAATGTTGATATTTTTATGCAGACTAACTCTTTTAGGGTGTATTTTAATGTTAATTTCCTCAGATTTGTGAAAGGATACCCCCCAAACTCTCCATACATTGGGAGCTCCCCAACCCTTTGCCATCTCCTGCACCAGAAGGCCCATTTCTGCTGTTTACGGCTTGACCAGGTGAGCACCAGCCTCCATGTGCTACGAATGCCATCCAAATGTTTCATTTGCATAATATGCAATGCACTGGACCACATCAGCATGTCATATTTATCTCACATTTGCTCCTCTAGAGCTGTGAGCATGTTTCCTTTGAGGACGCAAAAGCGTATGGCTTCCAAAACAAGCTGATCATTGTTTCTGCTGAGACGGCTGGAAACGGCCTTTACAACTTCATAGTGCCTTTAAGAGCCTATTACAGACCCAGACGAGAGCTCAACCCTATAGTCCTGCTGTTAGACAACCTGTAAGCACACACACACACACACACACACATTCACCTCATGTGTGTTTCAATAGTGTTAGTAATGTTTTTCTACTTCCTGCAGACCCGATGACCACTTCCTCGAGGCCATATCCTGCTTCCCAATGGTGTATTATATGGGTGGCACCATTGACAAGTACAGTTAGAGCAAAAAAACTTCTGTTTGACTAGGGCTGCACGATTTGTAGGGGGAAAAAATGTGATTTTCTAATAAAAAATGCAATTGCGAGTAAAAATGTACTTTATATATAGAAATGAGATGCACAATTTGGCCAAAATGATGTAATTATATATCAATATGACTTTATAATAATAATAATATTAATTATAATAATATGATGATAATTATTATTATTATTATTACTAAAAATATTAAACAAACATTTTAAATATTACTATTGTAGTATTTCCCTGTAAAATAAAAAAACTGTATTTAAGAATTAAAATAAACATTTATAAAAAATAATGCATAGCGCATATATTTATTCAGTGTAATCAAGCACGATTTGGTGAAAAAAAATTTGATTTTTCTAATAAAATAGTGATTGCGATTTAAAATGTGTTTTATATTTAAAAAAAGGGCTGCACAATTTGGCCAAAATTTTGTGATTGTGTATCAGTGTCACTATATAATATATATCATTATTATTAAATATATACAAAAATAATAAATGTTACTTTTGTAATATTTCACTGTAAAACAAAAAAAATTGTATTTAAGGAAAAAATTATATAATAATTATTTTCAGTGCATATATTTAAATCACAGCCTTTGTGATTCCATAATTGCATTATGCCATATCATTATTATTATTTTTTTTAATTAAATTTAAATTCATTTTATTTTGATTAATCGTGCAGCCGTATCTTTGACAGCCAATTCAAATATATCCCTCTAGATGTGAATATCTCTGATTGGATGTTTGTGTGATTGACAGTTTGGACAGCCTATTGCAGTGTGGTGTTCTGTATGCTGATAATCTAGTGGTGGTGGATAAAGAAAGCACTATGAGTGCAGAGGAAGACTATATGGCTGATGCTAAAACCATCGTCAATGTGCAGACCATGTTCAGGTGAGACTAGAACCAAAGCCCTGCAATCTACCAATAGAAATTGACATAATTTGTAAAATTTATCATTTCAGTATCACCAAAGGTCATGGGTCTGATTCCCTGGGAATGCATGAACTAATAAAATGTTTACATTGAATGCACTGTAAGTCGCTTTGGATAAAAGCATCTGCCAAGTGCATCAATGTAATTATTAATCTCATAACTGTCTCATTTTCTCTGTCTGCGTCTCTCCAGGTTGTTTCCAAGTCTCAGTATAATCACAGAACTGACTCACCCGTCAAACATGAGATTCATGCAGTTCAGAGCGAAGGACTGTTACTCCCTCGCTCTGTCCAAACTCGAGAAGGTAAGACATGGAGAGATTTAAGTATTGAATACTGTAGTTTTGGATTATTGTCAAATGTGTGTGTTCGATCGACAGAAGGAACGTGACAAAGGCTCGAATCTTGCCTTCATGTTTCGACTTCCGTTTGCTGCTGGTCGAGTCTTCAGCATCAGCATGCTGGACACACTCCTGTACCAGGTAAATATAGTGTGTGTGTGTGCCTTTTAAAGAGGAATAATTTGGATTATCCCTAATAAACTCGGTAACAACACCCTCTTGTACTCAGAAATTAAACATTACAGTTACAAATAGTAACATTTTATGCATTTGGTGACTTACATTGCATTCAAAGTATAATACCATTCAAAAGTTTGGGGTCATTGTTTTTAAATATTTTTGAAGGAAGTCTCTTCTGCTCACTAAGGCTGCATTTATTTGATTAAAAATATAGTAAAAACAGTAATATTGTGAAATATTATTACAGTTTAAAATAACAGTTTTCTATGTGAATGTATTGTAAAATGTAATTTATTCCTGTGATGCAAAGCTGAATTTTCAGCATCATTATTCCAGTCTTCAGTGTCACATGATATTTCAGAAATCATTCTAATATGCTGATTTGCTGCTCAACAAACATTTCTGATTATTATCAGTGTTTAAAACAGTTGTGCTGCTTCACATTTTTGTGGAAACTGTGTTTTAGGATTCTTTGATGAATACAAAGTTCAAAAGAACAGCATTTATTTGAAATAAAAATCTTTTGAAAGACTTTTTGTCTGTCTAACGTATCTGGATGTTTGGCTATGCAGAGAGATGCTTTAGTAATATTGATTTTGGTTTTGTGGTTTGTTTTGTACATGAGTGTTTTGTGAAGGACTACATGATCCCAATAGCCAGATTGCTGCTGGGATTGGACACCACGCCGGGATCAGGGTACCTGTGCGCTGTGAGTTCAACACACGGCGTGTGTGTGTTTAGATGTGTGTTGTGATCTGTCAGTGTTTGTTTATGAACATGTTCCTGTGTGTAGATGCACGTATGCGAGGCTGATCTCTGGATCCGCACGTACGGGAGACTCTTCCAGAAGTTCTGCTCGTCTAGTTCAGAGATTCCCATCGGAATCTACCGCACAGAATCACACGCATCACCTGAGGTATCTATCTATCTATCTATCTATCTGTCTATCTGTCTGTCTGTCTGTCTGTCTATCTATCTATGCATCTAACCATCTGTCTGTCGGTCTGTCTGTCCATCCGTCTAGCTAGCTATCTGTCTGTCTGTCTATCTATCTGTCTGTCTACCTGTCTGTCTATCTATCTGTCTACCTGTCTGTCTGTCTGTCTGTCTATCTATCTATCTTCTTCCAGAAGTTCTGCTCGTCTAGTTCAGAGATTCCCATCGGAATCTACCGCACAGAATCACACGCATCACCTGAGGTATCTATCTATCTATCTATCTATCTATCTATCTGTCTGTCTGTCTGTCTGTCTATCTATCTATGCATCTAACCATCTGTCTGTCGGTCTGTCTGTCCATCCGTCTAGCTAGCTATCTGTCTGTCTGTCTATCTATCTGTCTGTCTACCTGTCTGTCTATCTATCTGTCTACCTGTCTGTCTGTCTGTCTGTCTGTCTGTCTGTCCGTCCGCCCGCCCGTCCGTCTGTCCGTCTGTCTATCTATCTGTCTGTCTACCTGTCTGTCTGTCTGTCTGTCTGTCGGTCGGTCAGTCTGTCCATCTGTCCGTCTACCTGTCCGTCCGTCCGTCCGTCTCTCCGTCTGGCTGTCTATCTATCTATCTATCCATCCATCCATCCGTTTGTTCTATCTATGGTTCTATGTAGTGGGTATGTATCCTATTTGCTCACATGATTTTTGTCTTGCTGATGTCGTGAGCAAATTCACACCTGCAGCTGATAAATACTTGTCGCCTCCAGTTTCAAGGTTCCGTCAGCATTGAAAGGTTAAACGACACCAGGGAGAAGGGGGAGGAGTCAAAGATCCTCACCCGGAGCTCCTCCAGCAGTGACCAATCAGAGCACCCGCTCCTGAGAAAGAAGAGCATGTACTGGACGAGGCGTCTCAGTAGGCGGAGCGTGAAGAGGAGCGACTCCTCCCTCAGCTCCATCCAGCAGCGTATGGGCATGTTACGCCGCTCGGAAAGGGAGGAGCTTACAGAACTGGTCAGGAACCGCATGCAGCACTTGGGCCTGCACACGGCGGGATACAGTAAACACACCCCTTACCTCATTAATAATATTCATACGTATAATATGTTTATGCTTAAGTAAAGTAATTCGTTTTGTGGAACAAAACTGGAAGATCTGCCCAAATCATGTTTGTTTTAATGTGGTTAGGAGGCTGTAACCACCATAACCCTCCTCTTTTCACAAATTCCTTATGGATAAAATCAACTCCTGTCCTACATTTCTCTCATATCACATTTAACTTGAAAATTTATATCAGATTATGGAATTAAAAAGGGTTGTGAACACTGATTATGTTGAATCCTGAATGTTATTACATTCTTGGTCAGAAGAACCTTTGTTTTATCAGACATTATACTTCCACATAGTAATTTTGATTTGAAATATTTCTCTCTTCCTCTTTTTCATTCTAACTTTCATCTCATATAGAGGATGTCACAAATCTAACAGCCAGTGATGTAATGAACCGAGTTAATTTGGGGTATTTGCAAGGTAAACACCCTCTACTATAGTATTGCCATGAATAGTTTGCTCCGTGGGCTTGTTTATTCTTTTTATGGTATTCTATCCACATGTTTTGAGAGTTATAAAGAAGATAAGACATGAAATTATAGGGAGAATATGATGCAAACCAGATTCAAGCATATGTGCATATGTCAGTGTTTCTGAATTGTATTTCAGGCTACATTGCATATAACAAATTGTAGCATAGAGTTATTTATCTAGATATTAATTTGCTTCATCTTTCCTTATGGAACTGTAACCATGCCCATATTGTTGAGTGACAGATGAATCCACCAATCTCTGTTGCAGATGAGTTGAATGACCAGCAGAACTCCATCTCATATGTGCTGATAAACCCCGCCCCCGACACGCTGCTGCAGCTCAGTGATGTTGTGTATGTAGCACATCCTGACAGATACACATATACACACATTTATTTCTTTAACTGGTGTTATTCTTAAACTAATTGTAGGCACTAACTGAATAAAATCATAGATATCTTAAAAAGAGAACAGTATTTAGAAATATTCAAATACTTTTTTGGGCTACTTTATCATGGTAACAGTATAGTTTTTGGTTGCTAAAACTATATTAAAGTCATTTTCTGTAATTAAAATACAAATATTTTACACATAAACCAGAGTTATTATAGTTAACTAAAACTAACTGTCAGTATCACCAAAGAAAACTAAAATAAAAATAAAAAAACATTACTTGAAATAAAATAAACATTATCTGAAATAAAATATAAAAATATGTATAAAATAAAACGTTTTTCAGCTAGTTGCCAAGGCAACATTTCTCATTTTAATTTAATTTAACTTGTACTACAATAATTAAAACTAAAACTGAAATAAACAATGAAAAAAAACTATGTAGACATATAAAAAACAAAAACTACTGAAAATGACAGAAACACACAATAAAATTACTAAAACTTTCCAATTAAAATTATAAATAGAAAAACTAAAAATTAGCAATAACAAAAACTATAATATCTCAGTAACAAAATAACACTGACATAAACATAAATATTCAAATGTAAAAATTAGAAATGTTGATTTGGCTACTAACTGAAATAAGTTTAAGTACTAAACTACAACAACTGAAATAAAAATAAATTAAAGAAAACCCCAAAACGAATAAAAATGGCAAAATAACTTTATTTTTAAATTTAAGTCATGCATCTGTTTTTCTCAGGAAGACCACCCAAAAAAATCCATTCCAGGTTTTACTGTTTTTATAGGGACAGTTGGTCACATTTATATGTGTGTGTTTGCGGGTGTGCGTCAGGTTTAAGCAACTTTGCGGTGACATTTGTCCCTCATAAAGTCAGCAAAACCTGATGCACACAGACATGCAGACACACAAACATTTGTGTCAAGAATCACATTGTCAGAGTAAACCCTCTAAAACATGAATCACTCAAAGTGCTCTTTGTGTTCTGCAGGTTCCTGATCCGTCCGGATCCACTGGCTCACGTACCAGAAGCGCCGCCTGTACAAACCCGCTGGTGCCGGTCCACGACTGACACACCAGAACTCAACAAGATTTAACCGGTCAGAACTACATCATACGCCAAAAGCCATGATATATAACTGGACTAAAAAGAGCTGTCGGCACTTTAAACTTTTCACTCATATAAGCTCTTGCTCTTAGATTCATCAGTGATATTATGGTCTGAACACTGCATATAATACAATGAGCTTTGTGAAATATTGTGCAGTGAAGTCAAAGTTCATGTTGTTAATGAAGAGCGTTATTTATCCAGTGCTGTAACAAACGCACAGATTGTCCTGTTGTAGGTCAGACACTAGAGGGCGATGGTGTCAGAATAAAAACTGATTGCTGTCATGCAGTCAACTTTGTTATTGGATAATCAGGTTTTTGCTGTTGTAATGCAGGCATGCATTTCTCGTTTCGTTTTCATGTTTGTTTATTGCCTTGCAGTGTTTTGCATTAAGGAAGATCACAAACAGACTTCTTAATTCTGTACAGCGGCCACAAAAATTATTTAAATATGTCTGAATGTCATTGCATTAGGCAAAATATCAAACCAAGTAGCATTTATTTTTACGAAAGATGCACCAGTTGATTCAAAGACAGAATTACTTAAAGGAGTAGTTCACCTAAAAATTTTAATTTGCTGAACATTTCAGGGCTCTACGCTTACACTTCTTTTCAGGAGCACTTGTGCTGGAGCACTGTCAAAAATTCACGAGCACCTTCTGATCAATAACAAACATTAACCTTCCCATTACAAGGTAATATTTGACTCCTTAAAGTGATTTACAGGGGCTTTTTTGTAATGGCATTTTTTCTCATTTTAATAAAAGTATGTCATATTATGTCAAATTCAAAAATCTATATTTATAAGCTTTTCCAAAATTTCTAATTAAAAAAATAGAATAAGAACAGGTAGAATAAGAATAATAAGTTACCAATCAAAAGAAATCTATATTATCAAAATTTGTTTCCACTACAACGGTGGCACAGAAGAACACAAAAGTGGCATGTAGGTAAATTTACAGAGGCTCAGCGGTGGCATGGATTCATAAAATTCATAACAATGTTGTGAGATTAACGTTTTAAATATAAAATTTAGAACTATTGTTTGATTGAAATGATTTAAAGGTCCCATATTGTCAAAACTGAAATTTCCTGGCTTTTTTCATGATAACTGAGGTCTAGGTGCTATGTAACTACCATATAAGTTTCAAAACAGTCAGTCCACAGTAAAATTCACACCGCCTGCTTAAAGTAGCTGTGATTTTTCTCGAACCGTTGTGACTTCCGTAAAATGAAATGACACTTTAAAAATAAAAATAAAACTGTCAGCAAGTCACTGATTTTATCACGGAATCATTCATTCAATTGATTCGTTTGAACGGCTGATTCATTCAGGAACGAAGCAAGTGACTGTCTTTATGAATGGGTAATTGAATCATTGACTCACTAGATTCATTTAAAAACCACGTTCATTCATAAACGAAACACCGCTTTGTTTGCTTGGAGATGCGCAGCGGCTCGATTGTGACTTTGTTTGAAACTATTTTCGTTGACGAAATAGAGCAAAATCAGACAATATTGTTAAAGTCATACAATGTACGTCACTTAATATTAACTTATTGTTTATTGAACTGTTGTATTCATTTAATATCACATTTGCAAACTCCCTTAATAATCTTTAAAAGCTGTCACTCACTTCAGTTCATCGTGATCTTACAAAGTTGCATTATAATCAATGAAGCTCTCTACACTGCACTACACCCCGTCTACACTTTGTTTGTTATAACGAGAGGATTTGTGAGCTTGCATAACTCAGCATTGAACAAAACTTCAGTAGGCTATTTTGAGCAGTGAGTGGATTCTGGTTAACATTGCATTCAAGGAATCAACATATGTCTGCGATACATTACTCAACGCTGCAAAAACACGCAAGTAGAAATCTTTGAAGCTCCCCTGAGCGCAAACACAAATACGCTGATCGGGTTAGTCGCACAGGTGCTCCTAAATATTTTTTGATAGTCGCACTGTAGAGCCCTGCATTTATTCATTCTGAGACCATACAAGATGTAGATGAGTTTGTTTTTTCATCAGATTTGAAGAAATGTAGCATTACAGCATCACTTGCTACTCAATGGATCCTCTGCAGTGAATGGGTGCCGTCAGAATGAGAGTCCAAACAGCTGATAAAAACATCACAATAATCTACAAGTAATCCACACCACTCCAGTTCATCAGTTAACATACTGTGAAGTGAAACGCTGCATGTTTGTAAGAAACAATTCCATCATTAAGATGTTTTTAACTTCAAACCATTTCTTCCAGCTAAAATATGAGTCCTCTATCTATAATAATGTTTTTTTCCCCATTAAAATGTCATCTCATCTGAATCAGGAGAGAAATCTGCACCGATCAAGCACCGTTTACAAGTGGAAACAGTCCAAAACAGCTCTAAACAAATATGTGGGTGGATTTTGATGTAAGAGGACAAAAGAGGATGAACCTTTCCCTGGAGGAAGCATTATTATGGATTATGGCCTCACATTTTGGCCTCAAGCAGAGTTTTGAAGTTAAAATACCTTAATGATGCATTTGTTTCTTACAAACACACAGCGTTTGGCTTCACAAGATGTTAATTGATGATCTGGAGTGGTGTGAATTATTGTGATGTTTTTATCAGCTGTTTGGACTCTCACTCTGACGGCACCCATTCACTGCAGAGCATCCATTACTGAGCAAGTGATGCAATGCTACATTTCTCCAAATCTGATGAAGAAACCAACTCATCTACATCTGGGATGACCTGAGGGTGAGCACATTTTCAGCCAAGCTTCATTTTTGGGTGAACTATTCCTTTAAGTGTACATTTGTTAGGATCCCTGTATTGCATATTACCTTCATTCTAGTCATTATTATTATTGCGGTGCACATTTGGTTAGTTTTCAATTAGACTAAGTTGTCCACATACCAGTAATAATTAAATGTGCAATGTGTTGATATTGTAATTATAATGTACAATGTATTTACATAGAACGTAATTTGTCAGATATTTTTGTGATTTTGGTGCCTTTTGAAATTAAAGTGTTTAATGCATATGTTATTTAAGGTCGTGTGTGTGTGTGTGTGAGAGAACATTTAATAGTGCGGATAGGTGTGTCCATTTGGAAGTACACCTCATGATCATGTGAGAGTGGGAATAAGAGCGAGTGCCAGCAGTGTGGGGTACACACACACACACACACACACTACTGAGAGAGGCAGTTTCGATCGACAGGTCTGAGCAAGAGGGCGAGACTGGGAGGCGTGTGAACGGCAAGGTGTGTGTGAGGAAAAATTCATGGAAAAGTGTGTGTGCTTGTTTTTTTAAGAGTGATGAATTGTTGGACTTAAGAGGGAACATTATCAACCTAATACACTCTCTCTCTCTCTCTGTCTCTCTCTCTCTCTCTCTCTCTCTCTGATATACGGGTGATTCTTCAGTTAGGGGAAATTTTCAGGTCCCTAGTGTAAGGGGGGAAAAAAGTAAATAAATTATTTTCATTTAAAAGAATAGGTTATAATAGAACATTAGAACTGGTTGTGTCTTTTAATTTATTTGACTAGGCCTACGTACATTTTTTAGTGCCTTTTTTGTTTTTTATATTTAGTTTTTGTAAAATATACTTTTTTATACAAATATACAAATTTAATTTGAATTAATTTTCATGTCAAATTTAAATACATATATTAATATATATTTATAAACACGCAATGTACTTACATATTTAATGTATATGTATATATATGTGTGTGTGTCTGTGTGTGTGTGTGTATTTATATTTATGTATTTACTGTATGTATTTAAATATATTTTAGTACATGTGTTTGATTTAAATTATTTGTTTATTTAATTATTTATTGTGTTTTTCTACTTTATTTATTTATTTATTTGTGGAGGAGCTTTACCAAATCATCAGTATTTGGCATTTTAATTCAGAAAACAATTTACTTCTTTTTATTTTTCTATATTAAAAGTAAATTCTGTATTTTAAAAAAGCAGTGGTGTGTTAGCACATCCAAATTTTTTATACCAAACTCTATGATTAGAATTATAACAGGACATAGGAACAATATTTTAACAAACAAACTTCATAAAACATAACTCGCATTTGTCTTTCATTTTTTACGTTTAAAGTAGTCAAAAGTGTTTCCAAATGAAGGCAAATCAAACTGCGTTAAATAAACACTCTCTTTGTTTAGGAAAGTGCTTTTTTTGTTATCGCCAATCTTCCAAGTAAATGGTGCAGAAAAAAGATCTCCTTAAGCTACGAACAATTCCATAAACCGATAATTCCCTAATTAAACAACAAACAGTGATTAATAGTGAACCAGGCAGAAAACACGTGGTGTCAGAGCAGCGGTTCGTGTCATGTTTCATTGTTCTTCTGTGAGAAGCTCTCAGATGCAATCTCTTCATCCTGTGGAGGTGTTTTGTGATCGTAGTGTGTCATTAGCTGGAGTGTGACCGCCTCAGGCCCAAACCTGCACCCGTTATAAGAGATCACCTGAGGCTGTGCTCTTTAGCATCGCCGCTCACGCCCACGAACACACCCGCTGCGTTTATCTGTGCCGTTTCACACAGCCTCACATACTGTATACATACACGCATGCAGGTGCATGCAAACGCATGTGAAAACACACATGCACAGGGCAAACAAATGGACGTGTATAAGAAGGATGCGCACATGAACACGGACAGTTTAGGATTGCTGTGTGTGTGTGTGTGTGTGTGTGTGTGTGTGTGTGTGTGTGTGAGAGAGAGAGAGAGAGAGGGGGGAGAGAGGGCACATCTGTCACAGTGTCTCAAGGGACGTCAGACCATGAGAACCAACTTCTCCAAACACACACACACACACACAAGCTCCTCCTTCAGAGAGCAAAAGGTCAGTGTCACTGACTGAATTTTGGCCTTAAACACAAACACGCAAACACACACACACACACACACACACACATATATGGGTGTAATACTTGATTCTGATTGGTCAATGGTGACCTTCTGCGATCAAACATTTTAGGCCTCTAAACTGATCAGGCAACTGATTAACTGCTAGTTTTAAGTCTCTTTTTTATTTCTCAATAATCAAAAATGTTATTTATTTTTTTACTTGGACTTTCAGTTGCAATGTAATAAGTAGATACTGCTATTTTTTGTATTTGTCTATCTATCTGTCTATCTATCTATCTATCTATCTATATCTTTATTTTTAAATGTATTCACAATATTTTTTAAATATATATTTATATATGTATTCAAATATTTGAATTATTATAATTATAGTTAAATATGGCAATCAGTGACACTGAAGACTGGAGTAATGATGCTGAAAATTCAGCTTTTCATCACAGGAATAAATTACACTTTAAAATATATTAAAATTAAAAACACCTATTTTGAATTACAATACTATTTCACATTATTAGTGTTTTTACTGTATTTTATATACTGTATAAATGCAGCCTTGGTGAGCAGAAGAGACTTCTACATAATCTATAAGTACACATCAATCTTCTCAACTAGTTCAGTCAAATCCATGTTTATGTACTTTAGCTGAAATTCTTGTGAAGTGGTTGAATTTCTTGCTTCTCAACTCAAGTGTGTGTGGGGTCGTGTTTCACATCTCTCACATCA
>NW_015628031.1:478209-482056 GCF_001515625.1 Sinocyclocheilus rhinocerous
GGCAGACGTGTGTGTGTGTGTGTGTGTGTGTGTGTGAGAGAGAGAGAGAGAGAGGGTGGACAGACGTCACATCTGTCACAGTGTCTCAAGGGACGTCAGACCATGAGAACCAACTTCTCCAAACACACACACACACACACAAGCTCCTCCTTCAGAGAGCAAAAGGTCAGTGTCACTGACTGAATTTTGGCCTTAAACACAAACACGCAAACACACACACACACACACACACACACATATATGGGTGTAATACTTGATTCTGATTGGTCAATGGTGACCTTCTGCGATCAAACATTTTAGGCCTCTAAACTGATCAGGCAACTGATTAACTGCTAGTTTTAAGTCTCTTTTTTATTTCTCAATAATCAAAAATGTTATTTATTTTTTTACTTGGACTTTCAGTTGCAATGTAATAAGTAGATACTGCTATTTTTTGTATTTGTCTATCTATCTGTCTATCTATCTATCTATCTATCTATATCTTTATTTTTAAATGTATTCACAATATTTTTTAAATATATATTTATATATGTATTCAAATATTTGAATTATTATAATTATAGTTAAATATGACAATCAGTGACACTGAAGACTGGAGTAAGTAAGCTGAAAATTCAGCTTTTCATCACAGGAATAAATTACACTTTAAAATATATTACACGGACAGTTTAGGATTGCTGTGTGTGTGTGTGTGTGTGTGTGTGTGTGAGAGAGAGAGAGAGAGAGGGTGGACAGACGTCACATCTGTCACAGTGTCTCAAGGGACGTCAGACCATGAGAACCAACTTCTCCAAACACACACACACACACACAAGCTCCTCCTTCAGAGAGCAAAAGGTCAGTGTCACTGACTGAATTTTGGCCTTAAACACAAACACGCAAACACACACACACACACACACACACACATATATGGGTGTAATACTTGATTCTGATTGGTCAATGGTGACGTTCTGCGATCAAACATTTTAGGCCTCTAAACTGATCAGGCAACTGATTAACTGCTAGTTTTAAGTCTCTTTTTTATTTCTCAATAATCAAAAATGTTATTTATTTTTTGACTTGGACTTTCAGTTGCAATGTAATAAGTAGATACTGCTATTTTTTGTATTTGTCTATCTGTCTATCTATCTATATCTTTATTTTTAAATGTATTCACAATATTTTTTAAATATATATTTATATATGTATTCAAATATTTGAATTATTATAATTATAGTTAAATATGGCAATCAGTGACACTGAAGACTGGAGTAATGATGCTGAAAATTCAGCTTTTCATCACAGGAATAAATTACACTTTAAAATATATTAAAATTAAAAACACCTATTTTGAATTACAATACTATTTCACATTATTAGTGTTTTTACTGTATTTTATATACTGTATAAATGCAGCCTTGGTGAGCAGAAGAGACTTCTACATAATCTATAAGTACACATCAATCTTCTCAACTAGTTCAGTCAAATCCATGTTTATGTACTTTAGCTGAAATTCTTGTGAAGTGGTTGAATTTCTTGCTTCTCAACTCAAGTGTGTGTGGGGTCGTGTTTCACATCTCTCACATCAGGATTCCAGTGAGGGTCTAACAGGGTGTGTGTGTGTGTGTGTGTGTGTGTGTGTGTTGTCGTGTCAGGTTTAGAGGGCTGTCAGCTCGCATGGCCTTTAACCATTAAACACATTAGCATTTAGCGTGGTTAGCATTTCACTACAACAGCTGTCTGCTACAAGTGCCTAAAGCAGGTCACACACTCACTAGCATATAAATACACACATAAATAACTCCCACACACACAAACACGTGCAAGAATAAATTTATCCAGATAGACAGCAACACACATTCAATCACACACAAACCTATTTATACTCACATTTTCACATTGGAAAATAAGATTGAAAAGTTTGGGGTTGATTTTTAATGTTTTTGAAATAAGTCTCTTCTGCTCACCAAAGCTGCATTTATTTGATCAAAAATACAGTAAAATTGTGAAATATTATTACAATTTAAAATAAGTGTTTTCTATTTGAAGATATTGTCAAATGTATTTTATTCTTGTGATGCAAATATGAATTTTCAGCATCATTACGCCAGTCTTCAGTGTCACATGATCCTTCAGAAATCATTCTAATATGCTGCTTAAGAAACATTTATTATTATTTTCAGTGGTGAAAACAGTTATGCTGCTTCATATTTTTGTGGAAACATGAATTTTCTGGATTCTTTGATCAACAGAAAGTTGAAAAGAACAGCATTTATTTGAAATAGAAATAATTTGTAACATTATAAATGTCTTTACTGTCACTTTTGATCAGTTTAATACATCCTTGCTAAATAAAATATTCATTTCATCAAAAAAAAGTACTGATCCCAGATGGCAGTGTATATATATATATATATATATATAAAGTGTTCATTTTGGACCTTGCATGCAAAAATAAATGTTACCAAACAGGCATCAACACACACATATATACACACAAAAACTTGCATGATGCATTGAAAAGAAACGCTTCTATCTGACTTCTGCTCACCAAAGCTGCATTTATTTGATCAAAAATACAGTAAAATTGTGAAATATTATTACAATTTAAAATAAGTGTTTTCTATTTGAAGATATTGTCAAATGTATTTTATTCTTGTGATGCAAATATGAATTTTCAGCATCATTACGCCAGTCTTCAGTGTCACATGATCCTTCAGAAATCATTCTAATATGCTGCTTAAGAAACATTTATTATTATTTTCAGTGGTGAAAACAGTTATGCTGCTTCATATTTTTGTGGAAACATGAATTTTCTGGATTCTTTGATCAACAGAAAGTTGAAAAGAACAGCATTTATTTGAAATAGAAATAATTTGTAACATTATAAATGTCTTTACTGTCACTTTTGATCAGTTTAATACATCCTTGCTAAATAAAATATTCATTTCATCAAAAAAAAGTACTGATCCCAGATGGCAGTGTATATATATATATATATATATATAAAGTGTTCATTTTGGACCTTGCATGCAAAAATAAATGTTACCAAACAGGCATCAACACACACATATATACACACAAAAACTTGCATGATGCATTGAAAAGAAACGCTTCTATCTGAGTGAGTGAAAGTGTGTAGTGAAATCCTCTTCTCATTGATGGGCTCAAAGTGAAATGTTATATGATGGACACACTCCTGGCAGAGACACACATCCGCTCAGACATTAAGAAAGAGAGAGTAACGATAGATGCCAGAGGATCGAGTGAGAGAGAGGTCAAGGGGACGAGAGACATGCGGTCTGCTAGGAGCAGAATGCTGCAAGATATTTTGGAGGACGCTGAGCACAGGAGTTCATCTCAAGGACACTGTCTAAACGGTGACCGGCTTCAAACCTTCAACAAGAGCACAGACAGAGACGACTTACGACAAATGTTCTACAACGTCCACAAGACGCTGGCAGGAGCACAGAACACGCGCTCGATAAGTCACTGAAAGCCCCGCGAGTGTTTAAGGAGTCTGTTTTTGGAAAGTGAGAGGACCAAACCCAGGGTGAGGTCTGGACAGCAGTTGTCGGAGACTTAGAGAAAATGATACAGCGAACAGCTGAGAAACAAACCTTCACCAACACACACACACTGGCAAGAGACAAACATACCAGAAGAGAGGAGCAGCAACAAGATAAGAATAAACAAAATAAGAACTACATCCAAAAAAATAAAAAATACAGATGAGATGCAGTGAGAACAGATTGTTAGACTAGAACTGAAGACAAGATGAATAAGAGATGAAAGAAGAGACAGAAAAAGTGAGACAATGAGAAGAAAATCAGGTGGGATGAAATATACAGCATTTATATATATA
>NW_015628031.1:482291-488254 GCF_001515625.1 Sinocyclocheilus rhinocerous
ATATATATATACTGTATATGCTGTTTTTGAACTTTCTATTCATCAAAGAATTCTAGTGACAATATTTTACAAATATTACAAATATTTAAAAATATTACTTGCACAGCTGTTTTCATCATTGATAAAAAATAAGAAAATGCTGAAAATGCAGCTTTGCATCACAGGAATAAATCACATTTTAAATTATATTAAAATTGAAAACTTCTTTTAAATTGTAATAATATTTCTCAATATTACTGTTTTTACTATATTTTTGATCTAATAAATGCAGCCTTGGTGAGCAGGAGACCATGTTTTCCAAAGAATGAATGAATGAATTCACTTCTTCATGAGAAGAGACTTGGAAAATGTAACATTCAATCTCTTGCTCACCAATGGATGCTCTGCAGTGAATGGGTGCCGTCAGAATGAGAGTCTAAACAGCTGATAAAAACATCACAATAATCCACGCCACTCCAGTCCATCAATTAACATCTTGTGAGGTGACAAATTATGTGTTTGCATGAAACAATCCATATATATTTATATAAGAGCAGCATATATATATATATATACACCCACACACACACACGTGTATATATATCCTTTCTTTATCAATAATTCTGTTGAACATAATTCTGTAATCAAGTCGAGTAAAATTCAATTCTCAATGTACATGCAATAATTGTACTTCTTAATTTTCCTAGTTTTCCAAATCGCCAGCTTTGCTGCACCCTAAACATATTTCAACAGTCAAAATGTCATCTTTCTTGAAACTCTACTTATAAAAGTATATTGAGGGACGAGAGAAGACCAGACCAGACTAGACCTGAAAAGATGTGAATCTTTTGACACTGAAATGAGAAACAGATCTGTGAGATGCTGTTCTTGGCGTTTCGGTAGAGATAAGCAGTAGTGCTGAAGCTACTGAAATATGAGATCTTTAGACACACAAACACACAAATACTCATAAATACACACATTCTCTTGTCTGAGGAGATTATCAGATGATTTACTTGATAAACACGCATGCGCACGCACTTAAAATAACATCTCGAAAATGTGTCTGTATTTTTCATGTTTGTCTTTACTTAAATGTGACTTTAAAAAGAACAAAGTTTG
Organism: Sinocyclocheilus rhinocerous; assembly: GCF_001515625.1. Classification (NCBI taxonomy): domain Eukaryota; kingdom Metazoa; phylum Chordata; class Actinopteri; order Cypriniformes; family Cyprinidae; genus Sinocyclocheilus; species Sinocyclocheilus rhinocerous. Next base: position 483,393 of record NW_015628031.1, read on the forward strand.
CCCAGAAAATGAAAAATTGCTGAGCATTTACTGTCCCTCAGGCCATCCGATATCTAGATGAGTTTGTTTCTTCATCAGATTTGGAGAAATGTAGCATCACATCACTTGCTCACCAATGGATGCTCTGCAGTGAATGGGTGCCGTCAGAATGAGAGTCCAAACAGCTGATAAAACCATCACAATAATCCACAAGAAACAAATCCATCAAGACCTTTTAACTTCAAACAGTTAAAATATGAGCTAAAATATGAGTCCTCTGTGGATTATTGCCTCCTCCATTTATTGAAAAGTCATCTTGTCTGAATCAGGAGAGAAATATGCACAGATCAATCAAGCCAAGTTTACAAGCCAAAACAGTTCTAAAGAAATATGTGGGTGGATTTTGATGTGAGAGGACAACAGGAGGTGGAATTTTTCACTGGAAGAAGCGTTATTATGGATTATGACAACCTTAAAATGTCTTAATGATGGATTTGTTTCTTACAAACACGCAGCTTTTTACTTCACAAGACATTAACTGATGGACTGGAGTGGTGTGGATTACTTGTGGATTATTGTGATGTTTTTATCAGCTGTTTGGACTCTCATTCTGACGGCACCCATTCACTGCAAAGCATCCATTGATGAGCATGTGATGCTGTAATGCTACATTTCTCCAAATCTTTTCCCATGAAGTAACAATTCTCAATAATTGTCCATTTTTGGGTGAACTACTCCTTTAAGGCCTTAAAAGAAAGTTAAAATGATAATTGAGGTCATTATGCATCATTCTACTCTTCATTATAACATTGAGGACTATAAACACATGTAGGATTTTACAGTGGTTCACATCTCTGTTCTGTTTGTTCTATGTGAATTGGGCTCGTTTCCTGCCATGAAGCTCGAAGCGTCTCCTTTCTCACCAGCACACATTGTGTGTGTGTGTGTGTGTGTGTGTGTGTGTGTGTGTGTGTGTGTGTACACACACGCTATAGGGTAAAGAGTACAGGCATGCTCAGCTCAGATTTGAGATTTCTCCAATGGGGGTTGTGTCTGTCATCAGCTTTAGAAATGCAAATAAAGCTTTATTATTCAAACTCTGGCAGGGGAGGGAGGGAGGGACGGCATGCGAGGACTTGTTGGCAGTGTGTATGTGTGAGATTCGTCAGGTGATTACAGTACTTCACTCATTCAGGAACTTGTAGGTGACAGACACGTTTAAACTCTGCTCTTTGATTATGACGGGCCTCTGTGCAAGTTAACCTGACTAGAAGAGTTGACTAGTCAACTGGACTTGTTTTTCTTTTGCTAGGTTGCGTTTGATGAGATGCAAAACATCGGAAGTCAGACAAATTGACTAAAATAAGCTGATCTGAATAACTCGCAGTCTGCACAGACAACAAGTTAACTGTTAAACTGCATTGCTTTCATTATTTTAAATCAGTATTTTGACCCAAGCAACTGATTTTCTTGTTATTTTTTTGGGAGAAAAGTCTCTTTTTCTCAAATAATACAATTATTTAAACTTAAATACTTACTAACTATTTATTTATTGTTTGTTTGTTTGTTTGTTTGTATTCTGCTGTTATGTAAGAAAAAAAATAAGTAGAAAAGCCAAAAAGCTACTGATAATGTTCTGATAAGTAGTTTTAACAAAAAGCAAATAAAAACAAAACAATAAAAATGTGAACAATGCAGTGTGCAATTTAAAATATAAGGAACATTCCTGTGAAAAATCATTACAGGAAATTCCTTCATATTAACACATTCTGAGTATTTATTCATTTATTTACTTATTGTATTCTGCTTTTAAGAAAAGCACACAAAAAAAGCACTGATAATGTGAACAATGAAATGTGTAATTTCAAATATAAGGAAAATACCTGTGAAAATCATAACAGGAAATTCCTTCATATGAATGCAATCTTTTTTATTTATTCATTCATTCATTCATTCTTTCTTTCTTTTGAGCATGTAAACCTTTAATGCACAAAACCCTCATGCATACAAAACCAAACCCTCTCTCCCTGTGAAAATTGTATGTGTGTGTTCAAATGGGAAGGAAGGGAGTTTGAGGAACAGAGGAAAAAGGAAGTGCTGCTGTTCTCAAATCAAATTAGGCTGAGTGTATGTGACTTCTTAAACCTTAAACTTTCTGCAATCACTTGCAGATTTGCATTTAAGAATCATAATGAAACCTCAGTGGCACGACGAGACGTTATTTGTCTCTTGAGCTCATCAACTGATTTCTAACATTCGTCAGTTACAGTACTGGCACACACTCTCTTTCGCCCTCTCATTCAACTCTTTTATTTTTTTATGCCCTGTGGTTGCAGATTCCACAATGAGACGGTTCCCACGGGCCGACACACACAGACATGCACACATTTCGTGCGTGCTGTCAAACGTGATGTGTCATTACTATAATTCCTGGGGCGATGAAACCACACATACACTTTGAACGACAGATATTGCGTTTACACATCACAAATTGAAACATTAAAAGAGAAATGAAAGCAATCAATGCAGTGCAGTTATAGGTCATAGAAAGGGGAATTTCTCTGACATTGTTGATCTTTACCACTTATTGATCGTTTTAGAGATGACTATTGAACTGCCCAAGTGAGATGAAGAGAGAAAAAGAGAGTATGACTAAGCAATGTGCTCTCATTTACAGAAAAACTATTGTGGTGGTACCATGGTACAGTAATTATATTCGAGAAATGGCAAAAGCATGATGTTTGTATTTATGTGTGCTAAAAAATATGAATATGGTAATGATTTAGTGCTTGTCCAAAGCATTTTATATATATACAATGGTACTACAAGCTAGATATATATATGTGTGTGTGTATACTGTATATATATATATATATACTGTATATATCATATATACAAATTATTTTTCGATATTTTAACTAAAACAAAGATTATTATACATTTCTTGTGTTTTAAGTGTGTGTATATTAATAACTATATGTATATGCAAATATTTTTCTTGTTTAAAGCATAAACCTCAAGCTTCTTTTTATACTTACAAGACAAAAACCCCTAAAAAAAAGTACTTTTATAATTACTATGTTCAAAAACAACATGGTATTACCATTATGTCCAAAAAGCAAATGTTTTATCATTGTATTATCTCAGAAAAACATACTATTAGCCTACCATTGCACATGGCATTACCATGGTACCATGTCCCCCAAAAAAATACATGGGACTTTTCCCACTGGTGATAGGCTACAAAAACTTTTCCCTTCTTTAGAATTTAGAGACAAAAGGCGCACGCTTTCAGCATCGGGTGTTGATTTGTTAATCAGGCCTCCCCCCTTTGCTCGGGGTCCGAGCTGGCGCCAGCAGAAAGCAGTGATCCGCCCTATAGTATAGTCCCTCCTCAATCCTCCACATGGGACAGGAATAAACCTGCATATCCCACATTCACCCTGGGAAGAGAGTGTGAGAAAGTGTTTTTGTCCTTCCATTGCGGTGAAACTAAACTGTGGAGGGAGTGTTCGCTCCTTTTATTTTTTTCAGATCCACAGTAATTTGAAGGAAATCTCTCCCTCTCAGTACCTGCGCGGAGGGATAATATCAGCAGCGCGTGAGAAGTCATTCGGAAGAGCGCGCTCAGAGTCCCACGCGACTGTGACGTCAGCGCGCTACAAACGGAGAACCGGTCAGAGTTTCCCGCGAGCAGACGCTCTTGAGAGACGTCGGGATTTATTTATTAATTAACACGGATATTTAGTCTAACTCTTTTGCACTTTCTGGAGATTTACAGAAGACTTCTGGGGATCTATGAGAGCTTCAGGAAGGATTTTAAAGAAGTTGTAACGCCGAGGCGGAGTTATGAACCGTTTCTTGGTGAAATTAACGCTACTGACGGCAGCTTCGTTCGCGACGGTGGCACAAGGTAACAAACATCAACTCTAATAACATTTCACAATTATATATAGTCGTATGATTCTAAGTTGATTCATTTTCACACTTCTGAGTTTGGTAGTGATATTTCTGCGCAACTTGTGATTTGAGCGTCACTTGTTGCACAGAATAGCCTGATAGTGGGATAAACATAATATAATTTTCTCCACAACTTTCTCTTTCTTACAGTTTCATTCATTTTTTTAAGTCAAGTGTTTTACTGGCATGAGTTTTGCATGATACAATTGTGCCAAAGTATCTACACAATGGGAACTACATAAGATGTCAGTTATGAAAATATGGCGTTAAATCAATATTGAATTTAATAGCAGGCATTTTGGAAGGATATCAATATATCAAATCTCGCTCGCTCGGTTTTATGGTCTTTATGATATTAATTGGTGATCGATATTGTTATAAATTCAGTTGAATTCAGTGTAATTAAGTGCAAGTTTATACAGGGTGAACTGGACCACTTTTGCCAAAGTTTTTCCTATTAATCTGAATTATGTATCTCTTTCACTCACGTATGTAACTTGTTATCATACGTATAACCGTAAAGATCACAGATTAATGTCTTCACGTTAAAGTTGAGTAACATCAGAAGTATCGCTGTAACTTTATGACAGTGCGAGTGCTTGATTTCTGAAGTTATTGCGGTTGTTTTTTAGTTCGTTGTCTTGTCCCTGATGTTGATTGAGTTGCATTGTGTGTGGAGTCTGGAGGAAAGCGATCTGTGCGTGAATGAAGGGAGGAGGAAGGGGCTGTTCTGTTGTTCTCGTGCGCTGGTAAACAATGGCTCGAGACAGTGTTTTATGGGCTCGTGCTGGACTCTGATTTCTTTTGTCCGCGCAGCGTGGGCTCCGCAGCTGTCGCGCGCGCTCCCCCTCCACACACACACACACACACACACACACTCTCACTCACACTCACTCACACACACTCTCACTCACACTCACTCA
>NW_015628031.1:488373-488609 GCF_001515625.1 Sinocyclocheilus rhinocerous
CACACCCACTCACACTCGCACACACACACTCTCACTCACTCACACTCGCACACACACTCTCACTCACTCACACACACACACACACTCACACACACACACACACCACACACTCACACTCACTCACACACACGCCCGTGGAGGAACCGAGAGCCTGACGAGCCTGACAAATGACACAGCTAGACAGAAGAGGCAGGAAACGAAACAAACTATTAAAAAGTGAAATTCTTGAAATTCTG
>NW_015628031.1:490995-492365 GCF_001515625.1 Sinocyclocheilus rhinocerous
ACACACACACTCACACACACACACTCACACTCACTCACACACACGCCCGTGGAGGAACCGAGAGCCTGACAGACAGGGGAAATGACACAGCTAGACAGAAGAGGCAGGAAACGAAACAAACTATTAAAAAGTGAAATTCTGCACAATTTAAACCTGAGGTAAACAAGTAAGCGAAATAACCTAACAAGAAGTACTGTGGTGGTACCAGGGTACAGTAATGGTATCTGTTGGTAACACCACGGTACTTTGAAATATATAAAGCACTGGTATACATGACATATATTCATATAACATAGTTTCCATTAAAAAACATGATACCAACAGTTACTGAGAAATTTCAGGCAATTTATGGGTTAAGCTCATCGAAATTAATAAAATTTAAATTGGTACAATTCAATTTTATAATATAACAATACAGTTTATTAATTTTATAATATATTTTAGGTTAAAATTTCTGGGAAAGTAATTGAAATTTCTATTATACAAATATATATATATATATATATATATATACACACAATACAATAAATAATAATAATACTTGTATTATATATATATATATAATTTTGTTTTTTATATTTTATTTAATTTTAATTAAATTTTATACATTACATTTTGTTAAATTTTGTAATATAAATAATAAATCCATTGCATAATAAAAATATATGAAATAATAAAATAAAAGCTCATGGAGAAAGCATAGAAAAATGTTTAATTTTAAAATATTTTATTCTCAATCTCTAAAAAAATGACTGGAAAAGTCATGTAAATTCATTCAGTCAAGAATTTACTTCACTAGTCAAAAAGTGTGTGAAATCCATTGTACAACCTAGTCTGTGCATTGACATTTTAAAGAAACAAAAGAGAATTAGTACTGGTGGTTTAATCTGTAATAAGGACTAGTCTGAGAGTTTTGACTAAGAGCCTTGTCTCTAGACGGTCGTTACCAATTAAAGACGGCCTGCAGGCAGCTGGTTTCATTCAACAAGTGCACAACTGCAGTCTAGAGCGACTGGCCTAGATGTGCTGTTAATCCTTAAAGTGTGATGATGCATGCTTCTGCGAAATAAATATACTTCCTTCCATAAATGGACACATTTGGCTTATTAAAACACATTGAATGCCCACCCAGACTGCAGAAAGTCAAGATGTGCACATCCTAGCACTGCCAGCTAAACTTAAACTAGTGTGACGCTGATATATTAATACTGAACCGGGAAGACTGTATTTTGAGTTTAAACCCTTGTTAAAGGCTGACTGCCACATGGAGAGGGAATTGTTGAGGATGTGGAGCTATTTCCAGGCTCAGTGTTGGATAACTGGATTTTTCAGGATCTCTTCCGATGAATAGTCAAGACCCCCCCCCCCCT
>NW_015628031.1:492381-506723 GCF_001515625.1 Sinocyclocheilus rhinocerous
GACCCCCCCCCCACTCCTCCATCAAAGTCAGTTATTCAGAGCCCAACAAAAGGCCAGTGGCTCTCCATCGGGGCCACAAAACAAAGGGCTCGGGTCCCTTTATTGAAGTCTATAGGTGGTGAGGTTCTTTTGTGAGGAGTTAGCATGTGTGTTTGCATTGACAGGTGTGCTATGAGATGCACAGGTGGGTGGGTGCATGTTCGACCTGGTTTTCTGCAGGTGATTTGTGTGGTTTAGTGTGTGATTGTTGGGATGCACTAACAGATGTTTGTCTTTGTGTTTAGGGCAAAGATGCTCAGAATACTGTCAGAATGGAGGAATATGTGAGCTCAAGCCGAGCGGAGAAGCATCATGCAGGTACGTTACAAAAAGAAAAATATAAAGGTTTGGTAATAACCAAAAATGGTTTTAGTCTGATGTTGTACACACTCTTAAAAATAAAGGTTCTTTAGTGGCATTGTTCGATGGTAAAAAGTTCTTCATGGAGCCATGGAACCTTTCCATTGTATGCCACATGGAGAGGGAAAGCTTCTTTAGAGCATTAAAATGTTCTTCACATTAAGAAAAAGTGATTATTTTAAGAACTGTTCACTGAAAAGTTCTTTGATGAACCAAAAATAGTTCTACACTCTTGAAAACAGAGGTTCTTTATTGGTATTGATGGTTCCATGAAGAACCTTTAACATCCATGGAACCTTTCCATTCTACAAAAGTTCTTTAGAGCATTTAAATGTTCTTTGCACTAAGAAAAGATTGTTCTTTTAAGAACTGTTTACTGAAAAGTTCTTTGGGGAACCAAAAATAGTTATTTAATGCCATTGCTGTAAAACCTCCCATTTGGAACCTTTATTTCTAAGAGTGTAGGAGAACCATTTCATGTTCAAAAAAATAACACTTCCTCTCAAGTTGTGTGTTCTAGACCTAGAATCCAAAACACGAATCTAAAAACCTAACGAATCAAGAACTTTCTCAATCTCCAAACAACTATATAGCAGCTCAGTGGTTCTTTACTGACCACTAAAGAACATTTATTTTAAAAAGTGTTGCACACAATCTAGTAAAACAGCAGTAAACACCATGCAAACTCAGTGTAGTGAAGAAAAGTGTATGTATACCTGTGCATTTGTTTGTAAGCTGTAATTAACAACCACTTTGAGATTCCATCTTTAGGCCCAAACCCCATCTTAGCAACCATACAAAGCTCTAAGCATCTTGCGTGTGTGTGTGCGCATGTGCGAACGTGCACACGCTCATAGTCATTCTGTTTCAAACTTAGATAAAAGACCCCCCTACCAACCCCCCCAGTAGTCCGTTGGTGCCCTGCTGCAGTGGGACGCTGCTTCTGTCAATGTCTATTCATGCCATTCAGCCCAACAGCTGGCCCTCACCTCCTATTGTCTCACACACACATGCACACACTTAGCATGGAATAAAACTTGCATTTATTCTCATAGGATGCATATAGCGAGATTCACTATGATTTGGCAATCAAAATCAGAACTTTTTTTTTTTTTAATGTTTGTTTCTCGATCTTTGTCGCTTTTGTTGTGTGTTTTCTTACACCCCGGAGGCTGTTTGTGTGTGTGTGAATGGTGTCTTTTTTTGGAGGGCAGATGGCGGAGGGGGTAATAAGATTGCAGGAACTCATGAGAAAGGCCTCAGTGTGTGTGTGTGTGAGACGCTTTAAAGGGGGGAAATTTAAAAGCAAACAAGTGTGTGAGACTTAGGGATATGCCGGTATAAAATTTTCATGTTGCGATTAATTGATAATGCTTTTATCACGGTATGCTGTATTATCACGACTGTTAGCCATGCTTCTTGTTCTGCATTTAATCATGCATTTTCCAATCTAGAAGATGCCTTGTATTATACTTACATTGTTTAAAATTAAAATAAAAGCACAACCATTTTTTCCTTTTTTGATGGAAATGTGAGTTGTATGCCTGTGAAAAAGTTGCTGTTATTATTCTAGAATGTTCTGATTGGTTGCTAGGGTGTTCTGGGTGATTTGTATGTTTTTTGACGGCTTTATTTCTGTTTTTTGACACTATTTCTATGTTTTTTGCTAGGGTGTTCTGTTTTTGGATGGTTGCTAGGTCATTCTATGTGGTTGCTTACTGATCTGTTATTCTAGACTTTTGTTCAGTGCAAATCAATGGAATTTGTTCACTTGTTTTATTGCCTACAATGAGCCGCTCCATTTGAGGCGTCATTCACATATGTAGCAATGTTTAATACCCTAGTGTTCTGGGGTTTGTTCAGATCTGTAATGCTGAGTATGTGCAATAATGATTGCATTATCAAATGGCACTAATTAATGAATGAATCAGTCTAAAAAAGATGAGAGAGATCGTATCTCTCATTGTTGAGTAGTTCGCAGACACATTCACTGGGGGACAAACCCTGAACATCCTGTTGTGATGACCCCGATGATAAACAGGAAGAGCAGAGATATTTTTTATCCTTTTTTTCTCCCAAAAATATCTCATGTGAACTTTGACGCCTTTCCTGTGTGGTCCGATTCTCAACCTTGGAAATAGTTTGTAAATGGCTGGTGTTTGTGTGAGCGAGCGTGTGGGGATTTCTCTGACTTGTTGCATCTGAATTGAGGTCGGCGCTGCTCGACATTGGTCAACTTCACATGAACTTCTGACATTTCATGAGAGGATTTCCTACTTTATATGGAGTTAAAGGTGCCTGTGATGATCGTTGATGACAGACGAGGTTTACTTGTTTTTCAAGCAGATAACGTGCAGGGGTGAAACTCTGGCACTGACTGTCTCAGATTGTAGTCGTACTAGATTACATACTAATTCTAGACTCGGAAACTTGACCTTTTTGGGTGATGCCATATTAAAACCACTTATTTCAAGTATTTTTAGGTGTGGTCAGAGTTATGGGGGTGTCATGTACAAGCTAAGCCATGTCAGTGTTGGTTGTGTTTATAGCAGTTTTAGTTAACAATAACAACATTGCTGCACAGATCACTTTATTTAATTAAAATAAATCAATAATTTTTTTATTTAAAAGATATTTAATTTTATTATATGAAATTAAATAAAAAAATAAAAACAATCACAAAAATACTAAAACCTAAATTAAAATGAAAGCTGAAAAAATAAAAAAATAAAAGCTAATTCAAAATATTAATGAATACTGTATACATACTAAAATAACACTGATGTGCAGTCTTGTAAAACATCCATTTGTCATGTTTTTAACGGTAGTAATGCTTGTAATGGTAGTTCAGTGCTTATTGGGGAAAAACATTTGTTTATTGAATTCAATCCTGTATTAATCAATAACTTCTAAAGGCAAGAATTCTGAAATAATTTAGTGCACTTTGTCTTTCTAGATGTCAGATGTTCCTGATTGGAGAAAGTCAACAGCTCCAACCAGTTGATTTTTCTACATTTTTAGGCTCCATTTTTCTTGAGCTTTGTGTTTTAGTGATGTATGTGATTTAGGGTTGGGTATCGTTTTTTTTTTTTTCGATACCGGTGCCAAATTGATACTTTTAAAATGGTTCCGGTGCCTGAACCGATACTTATTAAAAAATAAATAAATAAAAATTCCCCCAAAAAATGATGGATTGGCCATTAGAATAGAAATAGAACAGAGAGTGCAAATGTTAGAGGGTCAAGTTTTTTAATAAAAAAAAACAAGCAGATAAAATTAGAAGTAGCATTAGAATAGAGAGTGCTAGAGTTAGAGGGTCAAATGAAGATGAAAGAGATGTGTTTTCAGCCGTTTCTTGAAAATATTAAGGACTCGGATTGAGATTGAGCTGGGCAGGTCATTCCACCAGGAGGGAACAGTTAATGTAGAAGACCATGAAAGTTTTATCATAGGTAGAATGCAAAATGTTTCAATACAAGCATTTCAGTCAAATGTAATTTATGCAATATTTCAAACCTTTAACCCACTTGGGAAAATCAACCCATGGCAACAAGTATCCCAATTCTGTGGAAAAAATGCGGACTTGGCAACCCTGCATCCAACATGTGAATGCAATTCCAAAATGTGTTATAATGCAATTTATAATAGTTAGTTTTAGATTTACAAACATGATTAAGTGTTCTATAACTCCTGATCATTCCAAAGGCACCTGACATCACTTCTGGAATGTTGGAGGGTGGGGAGTTAATTGGAAGTGTGGAATCAGAATTCCAGAGTTGTCATTTGAATCCTGGAATGTTTTATGATCTTCTATCACTGGTTGTGATTGGATTGGTGACAGCTTTTGGATGGCTGTCATAATTTTGAGACTAATCTAATACATTTGTGTGTGTATTTTGAATGCATCGTCATACTAGAAGCATGTGCTGTATTTTGGGGTGATGTGCATTACGAGAGCTATTTGTAGAATGAATCACAATGTTTGTGAGCAGGAGACAGAAAGACAGGGTCTGTGTGAAACTGTGAAACGGCAGCGTCTGGTTGCATGACGTTTATTGCGTAACTTCCACATTTGAGAATTTCTCGTAAACTTCCATGTCATGCATTTAGTTTAAAGTGTGGTTTTGCATGCACAGTATAACTATAGTTAGCGACGTGCTGTCCTGCTGTCCTCGTCCCAGAACTGAAAATATGCATGTGAAGCTAAACCTATAACTAGTTCAAAATTACAATGTAAGCATTTCCGTTAATTGAAATAAAGTGAAATGTTAGATAATTGTACAACATAAAATGACTAAAACCTAATATAAACTAATATATAAAAATAAAAGCTAATTAAAAATATTGGTGAATGCAATATAAATAATATTAAAACTTAAACTTTAAAAAATATGTTAGAAAATGTAAAAAAGTTTTACATTTAAAAACTTAAAACTTAACTTAATGAGAAATATTGCCTTGGTAACAACTGAAATAAAATAAGTTGAAGTTGAAGTAATAAAATTATAAAATTTTATATTATAATAAAATTTTATATTATAAATTATAATAAAAAATTACTCAAATTAAAACTGAAATAGAAATAAAACATTTTAATGACAAAAGCAAATTTTTTGATCTAAGTGAAGAGAGCGACTCAGATCTAAGACAAGATCAATGAGTCATTGATGAGATCAAGTTATTTATTCTTTAAAATGGTAGAAAAGTGTTTTGTTATAATGCTAGAAACAATCTAAACAAATATGAGGAACAAATACATAGCCTAATATTTAATCAGTTCCTTATTTGTATCATCAGAACATCACCTGATTCAAACTGGTCCCAAAGTCTCATGTTTGTAAAGGTGTGAAGCATAAGAATCTGGCTCTGAGGGCCAGACGCAGAAAATGAAAGTGTATTGTTTTGATTCACACCGAAGGCAGGAAGTCTGTGGTGTGAAAACACACACACAGAAGGCAGCAGCAGATGGTAGACCGGCCCACTGGAATGGGGGGTCTGTAGCCTGCAGTCACAAATGTGCTCAGGGGTCACAGGTCACTGCAGCATCTGTTCAGAGTCTAATCTCACACGCACTCCTGCTCTCGGACCTGTTGCCACGACGGGCTGCAGATGACTTCTGCTTCTGTCTCTGGGGACAAAGAGAGGGAGACCGTGTTAATGCCTCAAGTAAACTCACACACACGCATCTGAGCATGCAAGTGTTTGCCAAGGGATGTCTTTATTATTAAACTACTGCATGTCAATTAGCAAATCAAATATATTGTGATAAGGCTTACCTGTGTGTGTGTGTGTGTGTGTGTATATGTATATAATCGATTCAGAATCGCTGGAGAGAGAATCGCGATGCATCGATTTTTTTCTCCCACCCCTACTAATTAATGTCTAAATATGTATGACCGCAAGCCTAAAAGAAACATTTGAGTCAATATTTGTCATATTTAGCTCATTTTAAGACAAATGTGTTGTCAACCTATTGTTAATTATTTATATTATAATCTCTGTGTGTTTTGTGTTTCTTGAGGTGTCCTGCAGACTTAGTAAAAAATTATAATTAGGAATTAATGAATGTGTGCAAATATATAAAATATACAAAACCAATTACCATGACTTATAACCCTTAACAAAAGTATATTATTATATATAATTATTATATATTATATTATAATACTGTTTTTTCAGGGTGTCCTAAAAATATATCCTTTTTTTTATATATAAATATATGCTTATGCTTGCATATATATTTATGATATTTTATATAATGTGTAAAAAAAAATTCACTTAGAGCTTTTTTCATATTTAGCTCTCTTGAAACAATTTTGTTCTCAAACTATTAAGTAATTACATTATAATCTGTGTGTATATAATATTATAATATTAATATAATTAATTAATTAATCAGTTTTTTTGTGTTTCTTTAGTTTTCTTGTAGACTCTGTAAATTCATGAGTTAGTGAATAAATAGAAATAAACAAATATATATATATTAATATAATTAGCATGCCCATAACCCTTTAAAGAAATATTTGCGTTTTTGTAAATTAATCTTTTATCTTGACTGTTTTGTCATGTTTATCTACTTTCTGAGACCGTTTTGTTCTAAACTGTTGTTAAATAATAGTAATAATTGTTTCATGTTTTGTGTTTCTTCAGGTGTCCCGCAGACTTCGTCGGCCCCCAGTGTCAGTTCCTGAACCCCTGCAGCCCGTCGCAGTGTCGTAACGGAGGCGTGTGTCGCACACGGATGAAGCGCAATGACGTGGAGCCGGTCTGCGACTGCGTGTTGGGATACAGCGGCCCGCTCTGTCTGACGCCCGTCAATCACGCCTGCATGGGCTCCCCGTGCCGAAACGGCGGGACATGCTCTCTGCTCACGCTCGAGACCTTTACCTGCCGCTGCCCACCTGGATGGTCAGGTACGCATGTGCATAAATCACCCAGACTTGATGCTCGTCCTCATGGGTTGCATGTAGTGGTGCAAAGGATCACAAAAATCACGGTTTGGATCATATTACATATTTTGAGTCATAGATGGGATAATTTTTCAGATCAGCAATAAAATAAAAAATTACCGAAAACGTACTTCTATTCCACAGCAGAAGCTACTAGCTTAATTAAGACAGTCAGTAATAAAACAAGAACATTTACACAAATTACAAGCATAGATGAATATACAACATAACACGGTTACAAATAAAGTCAGTAACAGAAGTATGCAGGTGCAAAAATGTAATAATTAAGTGTAAAATAACACAATAGTGCTCACTGCACAAGTTAAATACAGATTAATCTTCGTTAAAGCTGTGGTGTTATTTGATTAGCAGACAGAAACGGGTATTTATTGGCTGCTGTCTCTTTAAGACAGCATAGATGAATATACAACATAACACGGTTACAAATAAAGTCAGTAACAGAAGTATGCAGGTGCAAAAATGTAATAATTAAGTGTAAAATAACACAATAGTGCTCACTGCACAAGTTAAATACAGATTAATCTTAAATAAAGCTATGGTGTTATTTGATTAGAAGACCAGACAGGTATTTACAGGCTTGTCTCTTAAAGACCGAATGCTGGCACACCTACGTTTTTTTCTCAGCTGTTACGTTCACTTAAGACATAACCGACAGTGTTTACCAGAATACTTGCCAAAACGGGTATTTTAACGTAACTTTGTGCGTATGTGAAAGAGGAGTCAATAGGTTGTTCACGTGCTGTCTGTCCCGATTTGAATTCTCTTTCACATGAATGGTTTAAAATCGCTTGAATTAGTAAATTGGCAAGAAAAAAACATGCAAATGATTAGCTTTCACTCTCTGATGATTAACAGTTAATCCGTGAATCACCGTGGGGCCTGGTCCGTACGGATTATCTGTTGCACCCCTAGTTGCATGATAAGTTAACTTCTGTCTTTTTGCAGGTAAAACATGCCAACAGGCCGACCCGTGTGCGTCGAACCCCTGTGCCAACGGCGGACAGTGTTCAGCGTTCGAGTCGCACTACATCTGCACCTGCCCTCCTAACTTCCACGGACAGACGTGCCGGCAGGACGTGAACGAGTGCGCCCTCTCGCCCTCCCCCTGCCGGAACGGAGGCACCTGTATAAACGAGGTGGGATTGTACCTGTGCCACTGCCCACCTGAGTACGCTGGCACACACTGCGAGCGCCTCTACCACCCATGCCACCCCTCGCCCTGCAGGAACGGAGGCACCTGCTTACAGACCAGCGACACCACCTATGCCTGCACTTGTCTGTCAGGTCAGTGTGTTATTTGTATTTCTCTAAGATAAAATTTGATTAAACACATTTTTTTATTGAATAGGAAAAAATACAAATTAAAAAAAATAATAATACTTTAATAATGTGTTTTATAGATAAATATATATTTTTTTATAAATGAAAAAATAATTATCTAAATTAATAAATGAAAGAATTTTATAAATATTTTTAAAAATATTTAGAAATGAATACATTTTATGAATGAATGAATGAATAAATAAATGAATACATTTTATAAATAAATACTTTATGATTGAATGAATAAATATTATTGTGAATTAATACGTTTTATAAATAAGTTATTTTATGAATCAATCAATCAATTTTATAAATAATTATTATTTTTTTAAATTTATGAATGAATAAATGAATTAATGAATTTTATAAATACTTAATAAAATATTATAGATGATCATTTGTGTAAATAAAAATTAATGAATACATATGAATAAGTTTTTACAAATAAAAATCAATATTTTTTTATGAATGAATAAATCAATTTTATAAGTGAATATATAAATGAATGAGTACATTTTATAAACACTTTGAATGAATGAATTATTTTTAGAAATTAATGTATGAATTAATAAATTATTTATATAAATGTACAAATAAATGTATATTTTTTTAGAAATGACTGAACAAATATTTTTATGAATGAATCAGTTATAAAAATTAAATAATGAACAATTTTTATGAATGAATGAATAATATTTTACAAATTAATGAATACATTTGACAAATAAGTGAATGAATAAATAAATTAAAACCAATAAAAATGTAACATTTAGTTTACATTTCAGTTTAGTTTGTTTTATTACCATTATTTGTACTTCAAACTGGTTTTATTTCATTCCTGCCTTGCAGAAACAATAGTTTTTGTCTTTGCATACGTTAATAACTCTGCATGTGTGCAGTTATTCATTAACAGTTTGTCTTGATGCGGTGCTTTTTTGTCTTAGTTTATATTTAATCCCAATGAGTGACCTTGATGTCTCAGTTACTCACTCGAGCACATAAACATAATCCGTGTACGGAACGTGAATCATTTGTCTCTCGCAGGGTTCACGGGTCAGACGTGTGAGCATAACGTTGACGACTGCACCCAGCATGCCTGTGAGAATGGAGGCAGGTGTATCGACGGCGTAAACACCTACAACTGTCACTGCGACAAACACTGGACCGGTACTTCATTTTATACTCCACAATAATAATAATAATAACCATACAATGCAATAAATATTTTGCATGCACCTCACATGTGACGTCTGAGCCCTTCCTCCTTCAGGTCAGTACTGTACGGAGGATGTGGACGAGTGCGAGCTCTCTCCTAACGCTTGTCAAAACGGAGGGACGTGTCACAACACCATCGGTGGCTTTCACTGCGTGTGTGTGAACGGCTGGACGGGCGACGACTGCAGCGAGAACATCAACGACTGCGCCAGCGCCGCCTGCTCACAGGGTGCCACCTGCCACGACAGAGTCGCGTCTTTCTTCTGCGAGTGTCCACATGGACGCACAGGCACGTCTGTTTGTGCAGTTTCAACGTCCAACACCACTGTTATTGTAGTATTATTTATATCAAATTTTTGTAACGTTATTATGGGCTTTTGTCTTTTTTTAATATTTCAGTTTAAAGGGTTAGTTCACCCAAAAATGAAAATTCTGTCATTAATTACTAGATATTTTTGATGGAATGTGAGAGCTGTCTGACCCTGCATAGACAGCAAGGCAACTGAAATGTTCCCAAGTCCAGAAACGTAGCAAGGAGATCGGTAAAATAGTCCATGTGACATCAGTGGTTCAACCGCAATTATACGAAGCTACGAGAATACTAATTTTCATACCTCTACTTATTTTATTACATTTTAATTTCAACTTATTCTTATTTTATTTTAGTTGCCAAGGCAGCATTTCTACATTTCAAGTTTTCTGAGTTTAAGTTTTTCATCTACGAATTTATTTTATTTGATCTTTTATTTTAGTTTAGTTTAGTTTTTCACTTGTCTATTATATATTTATTTTTTATTTTATTTTAGTTCGGTTTAGTTTATTTTAAGAGAATTATTTATATTTCAGTTGTGTTGCATTTCTGTGTATGAAACCAATAGCTTTTATTTTTTTTATATTTTTTGTTTTGTTTTAGTTGAGTTCAGTTTAGGTTATTTTATGAGCATTATTTATATTTCAGTTGTGTTACATTTATGTCTATGAAACCAATAGCTTTCATATTTTTTATTTTATTTTATTATTTTGTTTTAGTTAAGTTTAGTTTAGTTTATAGGCATTATTTATATTTCAGTTGTTTCATTTTTGTTTATACAACCAAAAGTTTTTATTTTTTATATTTTTTATTACTTTTTATTTTGTTTTAGTTAAGTTAATTTTAGTCAATTTTACGGACATTGTTTATATTCCAATTTGTTTTATTTTTATTCTACCTACAAAAACAATAGTTTTTGTCTTAGCATACGTTAATATTTTATTTTAGTTCAGTTTATTTAATTTATTTTCATTTCATCAATGAAAACCATATCTTTTATATATTTACATTTTTATTCCAGCTTAATTTCAGTAACCAACACCAGTTTTTTATTTTAGTTAACAGTAACAAAACTGTTACCCACAGGTCTTCTGTGTCATCTTGACGATGCCTGCATCAGTAATCCATGTCAGAAGGGCTCAAACTGCGACACGAACCCGGTGAGCGGAAAAGCCATCTGCACCTGTCCGCCCGGGTACACGGGATCCGCCTGCAACCAAGACATCGATGAGTGCTCGCTCGGTAAGAATAACACATGATCGATTAGAAAGAACAATAAACGCAATACAGTTTTGCATTACAATACTGTTTGCATTTCAGGTGCGAACCCATGTGAGCATGGCGGACGGTGTCTCAACACTAAAGGCTCATTCCAGTGCAAGTGTCTTCAAGGTTATGAAGGTCCACGCTGTGAAATGGACGTCAACGAGTGCAAGTCGAACCCCTGCCAGAACGACGCCACCTGCCTCGACCAGATCGGTGGATTCCACTGCATCTGCATGCCAGGTATGAGTCTTTAACCATTGACCTGCATCAAAAGCACATCATTACTGTTATTCTAACTGACTGTTTTGGTGTGTAGGTTACGAGGGTGTGTTTTGTCAAATAAACACAGACGACTGTGCATCACAACCTTGCCTCAACAATGGAAAATGCATCGACAAGATCAACTCATTCCACTGCGAATGTCCCAAAGGTGACTGCAGCATTATTACTTTTAGAGATCTGATCATAAAAACTAGCAATGAGGATGCATTGCGGGGTGAGCAATCAAAATAAACGTGGCATGCATTTTTCCCTGCAGGGTTCTCTGGGAATCTGTGTCAGGTGGATGTGGACGAGTGTGCCAGCACACCGTGTAAAAATGGCGCTAAATGCACAGACGGACCCAACAAATACACCTGCGAATGCACTCCAGGTACACATCTTTAAGTCATATTCTGCACTTTTGCAGTCCATTGAAGTCCATTTATAATATTAGTTGTGATATTCTCTAGCACCAAAAACATTTTCACATCTGTTTTGGTTCAAATATTCCACCTTTCTGAACCTTTAGAATTTGGAATCTGTTTTTGTAACTGTATCTTAAGAATTCTATGCTATTTTAGAATTATTTATATTTTATATTCAGTAATATTTAGCATAAAATTTTATTTTTATATTTTGCCGTTTTAATTTTAATTTAAGTTTATTTTATGTGTTTTTGTCATTATTAGTTTTTGTTTTAAGTATTTATTATTATTATTTTTAAATTCTTTTTTTTATCAACAATTTTTATTTTTTATTTAAGAATAATTTATTTTATAGTAATTTTAATACTCCAACTTATTTTATTTCACTTAGTTGGCAAGGCAAAATTTTCATTTAAGTTTGATTTAAGTTTTCAGTGTAGGTTTTTGATCTAGCATTTATTTTATTTTAAATTCTAGTTGTTTTTTTATTTAATTATTTTTATTATTTTATTGTTATTTATTTATTTTCAGTTATTTTATCTTTTTAATCTTAATCTATTTTATCTTGTTTTTGTTGTATTTTATTTTTTATTTTAACCTTTTTTTTTTTTTTTTTTTCATCTTATTTTTTATTTTATTGATTTATTTTCCACACCAAAAACATTGAGGCAGCCTCAATGACATACGCAGCCTATGCAGAAATGAGACACACCCAGTAAATAAATCCATTTGTAAATTCCCTGTATTATGATTGGCTAACCTCTTCGCATATGAAATGAGTGTCACTTCCAACATTCTAAATCTGGCTTTTCAAATATATTTCTGCAGCATTTGCTGGCGCTCACTGTGAGCTGGACATCAATGAGTGCGTGTCGAGCCCTTGTCATTACGGCGTGTGTCGGGACGGCGTGGCTGCTTTCACCTGTGATTGTCACCCCGGATACACGGGCCGCCTGTGCGAGACCAACATAAACGAGTGCTTGAGCCAACCCTGCCGAAACGGAGGCACCTGCCAGGACAGAGAGAACGCCTACACCTGTACCTGTCCTAAAGGAACCACAGGTAACACATGCACGCTCATAAAAACACTTGTGCAAAATATAACGGTGAGTTTACGATGACATAATCATGTCGTGATTGCGTCCGCAGGAATGAACTGCGAGATAAACATTGACGACTGCAAGAGTAAACCGTGCGACTACGGAAAGTGCATTGACAAGATCAACGGCTACGAGTGTGTGTGTGAACCCGGATACACAGGTGAGTCAGAGCAGCATCTGTGTGTGTGAGAGAACAGGTGAACAGGTGGCCAGCGAAGTGCAGAGCTTGTGTATCAGATAACAGATATGACTTAGGACAGAGACTGCCTTTCCCAACTGGGACACACACTCACACAGGTGTGCTTTACATTAATGCTACGGCCCGAATGATCACAAGACTGACCCTTTGTATGCTGCGTTTAAGGAAAAGGTACAATAGGCCCTGTTATACTGTGAATATAGGACAGCAGCAGGAGGAGTTTCACAATTTAGCACAGCATCAAGTGCGTTATTGTTCTTATTCCTATAATAAAAACATAAGAACACAATTTAAAACAGAACTTTATTTTATTTAGTTTATCTCGTTTTCAACATAAATTTCTACTAAAATAACACTGAATGCAAAGCAGAAACAGTTTTATATGCCTAAACACACAAGTAAAATAAAAATAAAAAATCATAATTTTTAAGGCTGTTGTATGTCCCAGTATTGCAACGTATTTTATTAAGCAATGATATTGCTCACAATACTTTGTGCAACACAAGTTTAGGACAGTTTCCAACATCAGTTTTATGAGTTTTTCTACTAAAATAGCACTGAATGCAAAGCCAAAACAGCAGTTTTTAAATGCATGAAATGCATCATTATAAATGCATTATAACTAATTTAGCTAATGCTTGCATGCAGACGGCAAGCATACACAACATAAAACACTATTTATTTTTTTATGTTTTTTGTGTATATAGAGTATTTTTGACATTCAAGTGCCTTATTTGTAACTTTTGCTATATACAGCTTTAAGGACTGATGTTGCCCGTAATCCTTTGCGCTATGTAAGAAGGGGAGGGCAGTTTACTTTTTCAGCCTCAATTTTACAACTTTTTCTACTACAATAGCACTGAATGCAAAGCTGAAACAGCCTTTTTATATGCATGAACCTAAGAGTTAATAAAGAATTTTGAGCTAATTAAATTGACTAGATACTAATACTTACATGCACATAAAAAACACTATTTCTTAGCCTAGTATGCCCTGATATTGTCATTCTTGAATCTTTGAAGTACAGAAATTGTCATTGCAACTTTACTTTATTTTAAGGACTTGTATTACTCACAATCCTTTGTGCACATAAGAGAAGGAAAATTCTTTTTAAACATCAATTTTATTTATTTTCCTATTTAAGTAGCTTTGATAAAATAGCATACTTTTTTCGCTACATTTAAATTATTTAGCATGGCCTCAAATGCCTTTTTTTGTTTGCTATATAATAAAAAAATATTTGTATTTAATTTGTTTTTAAATAATATTTTTTATTTAATTTAATTTTAAATATTAAAAAAAAATTAGTATCTAAAATGTATGTAATAGTTATCAGTCTATGGGTGCTGCAAGTGAACAGGTGTTTTTATTTAT
>NW_015628031.1:507177-515745 GCF_001515625.1 Sinocyclocheilus rhinocerous
TTTTTTTTTTTAAGCATGACCTGAACACTTTTTGTGTGGTACTAAAGGTATTGTAGTAAGTATTGTACTCCGTTTAGTGTGTGAGAGAGAAACTGGAATAAAGTCCCATTGTTGTTAGAGAATCAAACAGTTACCCATTACCCTACAGAGGAGGGATGTGTGCGTGTGTGTGTGTGTGTGTCGAGGGGGTAATTGTTGTTCGGCCGTGTGTGAAATAGGGTCTGTGCTTTTGTATCTGCAAACAGCCCTCTGTAGGACCTGCCCTCCCCCGGCGAGTGTGTGAGGGGTGTGTGAGTAAGTCTGAAAGACAGAGAGAAAGGATGAATGAAAGCGCACAAGAGGGTGGAGGAAATCCTTTGTGCATTCGGAGCAGGGCTGGAGATTTGGGATGGGGCCCACACACACAAACACACACAAAGGCAGGCAAAGAACAAGAGTCCCAAGGAACATTCCTTTACTATGCATTTTCACTTATCGATAGTTATACGTTTCAAACTTTGGGTTAGATCACTGTAAGACTTTGAAGAGCATCATATATGATAAATGCAGATGGTCAGTGAGGAAAATGATTGACAGGCTTTTCTCGACATATGTGATTCAATGTGATGTGAATCAAGTATATGGCCTTTAAGTTGTTTAACCTCCTTTACTGTCTTAAATAGGTCAAAATTGGTCATATTGTTCAAGTTTCCTCAATTCATTTATCTATCATTTAGTCTTCGTGTGTGTGTGAGTAAACTTTGTTATAGTTTTATAGTAATTAAAATGTAAAAATGTAAACATTTAAAAATGATCATATATTATATTACATTATATTATATTTACTTTTTAAAACATTTATTATTCCAAATGGTATTATTGTATTCTTTCAAATAAATGGCATTGTTTTAAACTTTCTATTCATTAAAAAAATCTAAATTTAATGTATCACTGTTTCCACAAAAATAATAAGCAGCACAACGTTTTTCAACATTGATAATAAATGAAATGTTTCTTGAGCAGTAAATCTGCATATTAGAATGATTTCTGAAGGATCATGTGACACTGAAGACTTGAGTAATGATGCTGAAAATTCAGCTTTGCAACACAGGAATAAATTATATTTTAAAATATATTCACATAGTAAACGGTTATTTTAAATTCTAATAATATTTGACCATATTACTGTTTTTACTGTATTTTTGATCAAATAAATGCAGCCCTGTTGAGCTTTAATGACTTATAAAAAGCATATTTTAGAATCAAATCAAGGTCATCCTATAATATTTTCCACTGATTATTCAGTTGCACACAGAAATATGTTGCATTTCAGAAGTTGCATTTCTCTCTTGTCTTTTCCACACGTATTGTTTTTCCTCACAGGCTCAATGTGTAACATCAACATTGACGACTGCGCGTTAAACCCGTGTCACAACGGTGGCACCTGCATTGACGGCGTCAACAGCTTCACCTGCCTCTGTCCCGAGGGTTTCCGTGATGCCACCTGCCTCTCCAAACACAACGAGTGCTCCAGCAACCCCTGTATCCACGGCAACTGCCTGGACCAGATCAACAGCTACAGATGCATGTGTGAGGCTGGCTGGACGGGACGCAACTGCGACATCAATATCAACGAGTGTCTGTCCAACCCGTGCGTGAACGGAGGCACCTGTAAGGACATGACCAGCGGCTACATGTGCACCTGCAGAGCCGGCTTCAGCGGTAAGACGCTGCGTCCCAATACTTCCTAAATAGTGTGGAAGATTAGTCCTAATGGCTTTTCATATTATGCATGCTTTCTGGTTCACAATCCTTTGCAGTACATAAGAGGAGGAGTTTATGATTTTAAATTGTATGAATTTTTGCTAATAGAAATTAATTAAATGCAATCTCGAAACAGCTGTTTTATGATTTTTAACTTAAAAAGTTAAGCAATAAAGAATTTTTAAGATGATTAATATAGATAGATTCTAATGTTTACATGCAAACGGTGATGGGCTCTGTGAAATTTTATGCATTTTTTTTATGGAGTTAGTATTTTTAAATTTTACTGCAGTGTCAAAATTAAATAATAAATATATAATATAATAATAATAATATAAAATATAATAATAAAATGCAATTTAAAAAGGTCAAAAATAATAAACATAATTAAAATAATAAATTACAATAAAGTAATATATTTTATTATTAAAGTGCCCTATTATGCCTTTTCGAATATTACCTTTCATGCAGTGTGTCATGTAGATTTAAATAAAATAAAAGTCTTAATTTTTCGAAAAGTATTTTTGCTGCTGTATATGTGTGTTTTGCATATAAAGTGATTTGATTTTGATCAATTGTATGTCAGTTTTGCCTGGTTTAACTGATTTTCCTGGTGGACTTTTTAAGTATGCATGGAAGCTTTTTGGCCTCAAAATGTTTAAAATAAAATAAAATGATAAAATATATTAAAATAATCATGTATTTTTAATGCATTATTAATAAACAAAATGATTAATAAATTACATTATAAATAATCATATAATATACAATTTTATAATAAAAATTATTAATTTATAAAATAAGTTAATATGCATTTGCTCCAGTGGATTCTGAAGATTACACGCATGGGCTAAAATTTTCTAAAATAAATTAAAATAAAATATATTACAGCAATTTTTTTTCAATGCATTATAAAAATAAAATAATTCTTACTGTAAGACTATGTAACATAAACTTAAAGTAATAGTAATTGTAAGCTAATTATATTGCGCAACAGAGTAAACATGGTATGTCACAATGCTGTTGTACTGTATCGCTACACACCCAAAAGCATGCATTTCCCCTTTTGTTTATTTCTGCATTTTGTGTGCTCTGATGTTATGTGTTTTCTTGCATTTAGGTCCCAACTGCCAGACAAATATTAACGAGTGTGCGTCCAGCCCCTGCCTAAACCAGGGCACCTGCATCGACGACGTGGCCGGATTCAAGTGCAACTGCATGCTGCCTTACACAGGTACGAACTCACACGTAACAGCCATTGCACAGCTGGTTCTTGTTTTGAAACGGCAGGTTTTGCAGAGGTATGTGTAAGAATGTTAGGGGACGTCATATAACAGCACTGTGTCGAGGGTGGCTACTCAAATAGGTCCATTTCCTGTTTGGCCCCTTCCTGTTCCCTGTTGAGGCAAAGAATTGACAATAGAAGGAAACGCCAAGTGACTTCCTGCTTCAGCTGGTCACCATGGAAACAGATAAGGAAGTGCCTGCAGGAACTGAGCTGGAAAAATGAGGCAATAGAAGAGCGAAACTGAGATAACAAAGAATCAACAGGCTTTTTGCTCATTTTCTGCATTGATTTTGAGGAAAAACCTGCAGAATTCTGGGTGGATTTAAACATGGTCAAATGTTTAATATACTTTTACTGGTAGCAGAAAACATTCAAATTAGCCAAAATATTTAATAAACAAACATTCAGGGGATGTACAGTATGCTTTTGCAGTGTTTTCCTGCCTGTATCAGTGTTATTTTGCTATCATGCATATACTATTGTAGTCAACTATTTTTTAAAAGTTAAAAATTATTTTAGCATCTGTTGAATTTCTTTTATATTTTTATATTTCTATATTTTATTTATATTTTCAGTTTTTCATTATTTATTTTATTTTAGTCTTAGTAATTTAATAAGTTTTAACCACTTGTGTATTGTTTTAGTCATTTTAATTAGCTTTTGTTTTGTTTTAAAAAGTTATTTTAGTATAATTTGAATTATTTATTTATTTTTACTATTTAAAGGTTTAGTAATTTTGTTTTATCGTTTTAGTTTAGTTTTTTAGTTAGTTTTTCATTAGTTTTTGATTTGTTTGTTAATGTTATTTTAGTATTAAATAGTATTGAATATTTGAATTAGTTTTTTTTTTCTTTTTTTTTTCTTTTTTTAATTCATTTTACACTTATAGCAATTATACTCTAGTTAAAGCTTTTATAATTTTGTGTTGTCATTTTTTTGTTTGTTTTTGTTTCATAAACATTATTTTAGTAATAAAAGTAATAAATTAATAATTATTTAGTAATAAAATAAGTTTTTTTATTTTATGAATGTTTATTTTATTTCAAGTTAATGATAATAATCCTGGCCTATATGTAAATTTCGCATCAGTTTTGACACTTTCTCAATGTGTGTGTTTCAGGCGAGGTGTGTGAGAGCGTTTTGGCTCCCTGTACTCTGCGTCCTTGTAAGAACGGAGGTGTCTGTCACGAGTCTGAGGATTTTCAGAGCTTCTCTTGTGCTTGTCCTGCTGGATGGCAAGGTAAGAGTGTGTGAGATTATGTGCATTTCATGTTCTCTGCATGTCGTGATCTTCATCATAACCGCTGTCGTCTCACTACAGGTCAGACGTGTGAGGTGGATATTAACGAGTGTGTGAGGAATCCTTGCACTAACGGAGGAGTGTGTGAGAACCTGCATGGAGGATATAAGTGCCGCTGCAACCCCGGATTCAGCGGAGATCTGTGCCAGAACGACATTGACGACTGCGCGCCAAGTAAGACACGCAGAACACACACAAACCTAGACAGCATTTCTGGGCATCATAGAACTTTAGATGGTGCTCGTTATCCCTATAATGCTGTCTACGTAGGCAGCTTTCTTTTAAAATTTTATAATCACTCTGTGATGTTTTATGCTATCTTCTGTAATTGCATTTGTTTTTCTTAGTTTACTGTGCTTTATTGTACATTTGTATTACTACAGCAGTACAAATGAAGAAAAATAAAAAATAACAAGTGCAAATGGTAAAATAAAATAAGGTAAAAAAGGTAAATCAAATTAAATGTAAAAAATAAAATAAAAAACTGAAAATGTAATAAAATGTTGCTTTATTTTAAAATAAAAATATTTCATTATAATTAATATGTGTTTTATAGTGCATTTGTTACTAAAGCCGTGCAAATAAAGCAAAATAAGTGCAAATGACAAAATAAAATTATTTTAAAAGAAAATTAAATGAAAAAAAATGTAAAGAATAAATTAATAAAAAACTGAAAATTAAATAAAAGTATTTAAAAATGTAATATTTCATGTGCTTTATTTGCACTGTTTTAATAATACAAATGTACAAAAAGCTAAATAACAAGTGCAAATGGAAAAATAAAATTATTGTAAAAATTTGATTAAAAATTAAATGTAAATGCAGTAAATAAAATAAAATACCGTTCCTGGATGGACCTAGTAATACTAAAGTACAATAAAGCAAAATAAAAATGTAATTAAATGAATGTAAAAAGAAAAATTTTAAAAAGAAAATTAAATAATGTTAAATTTTTAAAATAAGGTATGTAACACAAATAATTAACAAAAAGGAAAAGATTATGTGGCAACAAACAGAAGTTATTAGTAGTAAAGAAAGATTGAATATGGCAGTGATGGCAATTCTTCTCTCTCTCTCAGATCCGTGCAGTAACGGCGGTGTGTGTCAGGACCGTGTGAACGCCTTTGTGTGTGTGTGTTTGGCTGGTTTCCGTGGTGAGCGCTGTGCAGAGGACATCGACGAGTGTGTGAGCGCCCCCTGCCGAAACAGAGGGAACTGCACCGACTGCGTCAACAGCTACACCTGCAGCTGTTCTGTAGGATTCAGCGGCATCAACTGTGAGATCAACACACCCGACTGCACTGAGAGGTACGCACACGACACGTTTTCAAATGCATTTTAAATTGGTTATTTTTACTTGCATTTTACAATTAAAATGCATTGATTTATTTTTCGCTTGCATACAAGCAATCTCAATCTGTGTTGTTTCTCCTCTCCAGCTCCTGTTTTAATGGCGGAACATGTGTGGACGGCATAAACTCTTTCTCCTGTGTGTGTTTGCCGGGATTCACTGGGAATTACTGCCAGCATGACGTTAACGAGTGCGACTCGCGGCCGTGTCAAAACGGAGGCACCTGTCAGGATGGATACGGCACCTACAAATGCACCTGCCCTCACGGATACACCGGACTCAACTGCCAGGTACACAAACACACGCTGTTTTTGCTGTCTAAACAACAGAAATCTTTAAATGAGTCTAAAGGAATATATAAATGTATATATTTATATAAATATATTTAATTAGTTTATATAGTTACATTAACATTTTTATATTTTATTTATTTTTACATAAAGTGGTGTATATTTTTTTTTAATATTATATAAACAATATATTTTATATTGTTATTTTTTTCCCTTTAGTTTTTAGTAGTATATTTTCATGAAATGGATATATTTGGTGCATGTTTTATTTCCTGATGTTTGTGTGTTTCAGAGTCTGGTGCGCTGGTGTGACTCTTCCCCCTGTAAGAACGGTGGCTCATGTTGGCAGCAGGGGGCTTCTTTCACCTGCCAGTGTGCCAGCGGCTGGACTGGCATCTACTGTGACGTCCCCAGTGTCAGCTGTGAGGTCGCTGCCAAGCAGCAAGGTAACAATCACTACTAAATAGACTAGCACTTTTATACCAAACCCATAACTTACTAGGCCTAAAATAGAATATTTTGCATGAAGAAACTGCTGGAGGTTGATGGAAAACTAATAATGAATTTAATAATAAAAATGTCAAATTAAAATGGTTAAATAATTGTAAAATAAAAACAATCAGAATGCATAAATGAATAAGTGAATAAAAAAAATTTAATATTTAAAAAAAAATGTGTGACCCTGGACCACAAAACCAGTCTTAAGTGTAAATTTTTTGAAACTGAGATTTATAAATCATATGAAAGCTGAATAAATAAGCTTTCCATTGATGTATGGTTTGTTATGATAGGACAATATTTGGCCGAGATACAACTATTTGAAAATCTAGAATCTGAGCTCCAGGGTCACATTTTATTTGTTTTCGTGCATGTCAGGTGACCACTAACCAATACTGTGTTATTACATTTAAGGTTTAAAATATATTAAATGTCCAATAACAGATTTAAAAGTAATACATATTACTTACCAAATTTAAATAAGTTATGAAAATTATAAAAAAAATATATATATATTTTTTGCAATATTTGTACATTCTGACAATAGAGAATAAAAATTAAATGAAAATAAAATATGTACTTAAAAAAATAACTTTAATAAACTTTAATAAATTAGTACATTTATTTAATACATTTAAAAAAAAATGTGATCAAAATTATTACACTTTTGGCGATATTTACAATTCCTGTGTATTTCTCCTAACATGCACAAACAAGCTGAAAATAACTGGTGGAAAGTTTTTTTTAGTTTTTTTTTTTATGTTTGCCACATTAAAATACCATATTAAAAGTTGATGTATAATTTGCACTTTTTCTCAGGAGTGTCTGCGGCTGTTCTGTGCCATAACACGGGTCAGTGTGTTGATGTAGGTAACACACACCTGTGCAGATGCCAGGCTGGATACACAGGCAGCTACTGTCAGGAGCAGGTGGACGAGTGCATGCCGAACCCCTGCCAGAACGGAGCCACCTGCACCGATTACCTGGGAGGATACAGCTGTGAGGTATGAAAACACACACACCTGTGCAATCACACATGCACATCATCAGTGCTGAGCAGATTACTTACAAATTGTAGTCCATTACTGATTCCATGACAAAAAATTACACGTTTTAGGGAATATAATCGGATTACTTTTAGATTACTGGTGACCTCAGTTATCACATTGATAATATAATTAAAATGTAATACAATCTAATATCGAGTATTTAATTTTTGGAATCTGATTACATAATCCAGATCACATGCAATCAGTTACTATCCAGCACTGTACATCATCATTACACGAGTCTAACGTCTGTTTCTCTCCTTCAGTGTGTTCCTGGATATCACGGAGTCAACTGTAGTAAGGAGATAAACGAGTGTCTGTCTCAACCCTGTCAGAACGGAGGAACCTGCATCGACCTCATCAACACGTACAAATGCTCCTGTCCGCGGGGAACGCAAGGTACAGAAACATTCACACGCTCACAAACACTGGACTCCTCACTTCAGTAGCTGAATTGTATGGATTGTTCTCTCTGGCCGTGTTTGCAGGTGTTCACTGTGAGATTGACGTCGATGACTGTTCCCCGGCCGTGGATCCGTTAACCGGCGAGCCGCGCTGTTTTAACGGCGGCCGCTGTGTTGACCGCGTTGGAGGTTACGGCTGCGTGTGTCCGGCTGGGTTTGTGGGCGAGCGCTGCGAGGGCGATGTCAATGAGTGCCTGTCTGACCCCTGTGACCCCAACGGATCCTACAACTGCGTACAGCTTATCAACGACTTCCGCTGCGAATGCCGTACAGGATACACCGGTACAAACACGCATCTGACGCAGTGCCTGAATGAGCACAAATGATCACATTTGCATTTAAAATAAATGTTTATCAATGATATAACCAATATGATTGCAGTGAACACTAGGGCTGTCGCGATAACCGCAATACCGCGCTATTGACGAGCAAACTGCAGAGGAATGCAAGAACCGCAGCAACTGCGATTTTTGCGTTTTCTTTTTTCATAGGTTTATGCCCTTCTCGTTTTACACTTCGTGCATGTGTACTGAATATTAAATAATTTAGTAATGATAACATAATGTGTACCATGCTGATTTGTAC
>NW_015628031.1:516365-519920 GCF_001515625.1 Sinocyclocheilus rhinocerous
CCACATTTGAGTTATCATTGCAAAAAATGTGTTTATGTATATATATTCTGTTTATGTAGGCTATATACTGTATTCTATATACAGTACCAGTCAAAAGTTTGGACACACGAATGGGAAGTGTGCCCAAAATTTTGACTATACTGTACTATAATATAGCCTACACATAAAGAATATCGGCCGATATATCGGTATCGGTCTTTTTTACTCCCTAATATCGGTATCGGCATCGGCCCCCAAAAAACCCATATCGGTCGGGCTCTACTCCTAAGTTCAGAAAAAAACAACACTGAATCCAATACAGGTCATTTTGACCCCCTTTATGCATTCATGTATGTTTTTCAGGTCATGTATTCTAGGGTTTAGTATCTCTAAAGGAATGTTTTGGGTTCAGGTCAAGTTAAACTCAGATGATAATTTACAATAAATGAAAATATTGCATGTACAGTAATGCACTTACAATGGAAATCTATGGTGGAAAGCAGTACAGAGTTTAAAACTAAAAATAGGAAGCTCATATTATTGATAAAGCTACTATATGAATTCTTCCTGAAAGCATAAAAAGTTGTCTTATCCTTGCTAAATCTAAATCTAATGGTCACTACAATTGAACAGAAACTCCTCAAAATCCCAACATAGAAAAACACTCAATCTTGCTCAAAAACACATAAAAATAACTTTTAAATTATACTCTCCCAATTCAGTCTTAAGCAAAGCATAGTGGTACATTTTAAAATGGTGAGTGATTTTAATAAAGCTAATCTCACCCGCAAACTGCTAAAATACAGACAGCACATCACATGCCCCACCAGGGACAGCAATATACTGGATCATTGCTCCACAGTTTTAAAGGATGCATACCACTCTGTCCCCCGAGCGGCTCTGGGAGTCTCTGATCACTGTTTGGTTCATCTTCTACCAGCCTACAAGCAGAAACTTAAATCTGTTAAGTAGGGCTGTCGCGATAACCGCAATACCGCGCTATTGACGAGCAAACTGCAGAGGAATGCAAGAACCGCAGCAACTGCGATTTTTGCGTTTTCTTTTTTCATAGGTTTATGCCCTTCTCGTTTTACACTTCGTGCATGTGTACTGAATATTAAATAATTTAGTAATGATAACATAATGTGTACCATGCTGATTTGTACCGAGACTCTGTAGATTTGCACTTAACAAGCCTAAACAAACAACAAATGAGAGAGAGATCAACTGAGCACGTGTGATTACTTGCGATTTACTTGTCATATATATTTGTAAAAATAGGTTGTCATGTCCAAGTAAAGCCAAATCTCTGTCTTAGCGTCGACGTATTGGTCAGCTGAGCTTTCTAACGTGGCGCTCAAAGTTAAAATGATTTCAACAGCGTTTTTCATTGAATGAATCAGCGTTTTTAAACGTGTAGTTGAATGAACGGTTTAAAGACTCACTCAAAGACAGTCCCTTTCCACCACCTTGTGGCGCAACAATGTAACTGCACTGACCGACAGCCCGTCTAGAACGCGCGCAGGTGGAAATATCAATAGAAAGTCTCTTGTCCAGTCTAGCGCTTTTCACGATACAAATTGTTGCAAAGCAACTTTACAGCAAATTATGTTTCTACAATATTTAGTGGTAGCTTATCAGTGGTGACTGTCAGTTTATGTACATATGCATACCACGCTATTGAGCCACTCAAAATTACCGCAAGGGAAATTCCTTCACCGCGACAGCCCTAGTGAACACTAGATAATTTAGTGTTGGTGAATTTCAAACAAAAAAATAAATGCTAAGGCTATATTTTGCATACAAAATGAACATTAAGGATAATTTGAGTTTTTTTCAAGCTTATTTCCCTTGCAAATTCTTATTACTTTAATGCAGACAAAACATTTCTCATTTCTGTAAAACAGTATTTATTGATTTATTGACTGACTGATTGATTGATTTAGTCTGAAGTATACTTACTATATAATTATACATTATAACTATATTTCACTATACAACATAATTCATTATGCATTTATACTTCAGATGTATAATTTAAAATGTAAACATTTTTGTTTTATTAATTGATTTATTCAAAGTAAACTTAGAATTATACTTCACAGGTATAATTTAAAATGAAAACATGATTTATTTATTTGATTGATTATATCTGAGAAAAATATTTCTAAGTATACTTACAATATAATTTTCAATTTAAATATATTTTATTTATCTTATTAGCAAAAATGAACAAAAACTGATTTTTGTGAAGTTTTGTGCTTCAGATATAATTTACAATTTAAACATGTTTACTTCATTTCTTGATTTATTTATAAATTTAGTACAAAGTATATGAAGTATGCTTAGAACTGTACTTCACAGATATAATTTATAATTAAACATTTTACTTATTTGATTTATTTATAAATTAAGAACAACAAAAACTGATGAAGTATACTTAGAATTATACTTCACAGATATAATTTACAGCATAATTAAATTTTATTCATTTTATTAGCATACATTCAGTACAACAAAAACTGATAAATTATATTTAATTATACTTCACAGACATTATTTATTTTAGCGTAAATTAAATTTAGTGCAATATAAACTATGAAAATATACTTAGAATTGTACTTCACAGATGTAATAAACTATTTATTTATTGCATTTAGGGGGGGAAATATGTTGGGGGTTTTTTTTTTTGTGAAAATTGTTTAAAGGTGTTTTTTTATATATTTATAGGCAAGCGCTGTGAAACTGTGTTCAACGGTTGCAAGGACACACCATGCAAAAATGGAGGAACATGTGCTGTAGCGAGCAACACCAAACACGGATACATCTGCAAGTGTCAGCCGGTGAGTAAAAACACACATCTTTACAGCTAATGCTATGATTTGAACATCACATAAACTCGTGGATCAGTTTAGAAACCCCTTTAAATGTGCTTGCTAACCTTTGGCTCTCTCTCAGGGTTACTCTGGCTCCTCCTGCGAATATGACACCCAGTCCTGCGGCTCCCTGCGCTGTCGTAACGGTGCTACCTGTGTCTCGGGACACCTGAGTCCCCGCTGTCTCTGCCTGCCGGGCTTCAGCGGACACGAGTGCCAAACACGCATGGACTCGCCCTGCCTCAACAACCCCTGCTACAACGGCGGCACCTGCCAACCCATCAACGACGCCCCGTTCTTCCGCTGCTCCTGTCCAGCCAACTTCAACGGACTCCTCTGCCACATCCTTGACTACTCCTTCAAAGGAGGGCAGGGCCGAGACATCGCCCCGCCGCCGGAGGTGGAGATTCGATGTGAAATCGCTCAGTGCGAAGGCAGGGGCGGAAATGCCATCTGTGATACCCAGTGTAACAATCACGAGTGCGGATGGGACGGCGGCGACTGCTCTCTGAATTTCGACGACCCGTGGCAGAACTGTAGCGCCGCCCTGCAGTGCTGGAGGTACTTCAACGACGGGAAATGTGACGAGCAGTGCGCCAACGCTGGCTGCCTGTATGATGGCTTCGACTGCCAAAGACTGGAGGGGCAGTGCAAGTGAGTGACATTTATTTATTTTTCATTTAATTTAATTCTTCAATTT
>NW_015628031.1:523860-543548 GCF_001515625.1 Sinocyclocheilus rhinocerous
TTTTTTTTTTCGCAGGTAAGCGTTGTGAAACTGTGTTCAATGGTTGCAAGGACACACCATGCAAAAATGGAGGAACATGTGCTGTAGCGAGCAACACCAAACACGGATACATCTGCAAGTGTCAGCTGGTGAGTAAAAACACACATCTTTACAGCTAATGCTATGATTTGAACATCACATAAACTCGTGGATCAGTTTAGAAACCCCTTTAAATGTACTTGCTAACCTTTGGCTCTCTCTCAGGGTTACTCTGGCTCCTCCTGCGAATATGACACCCAGTCCTGCGGCTCCCTGCGCTGTCGTAACGGTGCTACCTGTGTCTCGGGACACCTGAGTCCCCGCTGTCTCTGCCTGCCGGGCTTCAGCGGACACGAGTGCCAAACACGCATGGACTCGCCCTGCCTCAACAACCCCTGCTACAACGGCGGCACCTGCCAACCCATCAACGACGTCCCGTTCTTCCGCTGCTCCTGTCCAGCCAACTTCAACGGACTCCTCTGCCACATCCTTGACTACTCCTTCAAAGGAGGGCAGGGCCGAGACATCGCCCCGCCGCCGGAGGTGGAGATCCGATGTGAAATCGCTCAGTGCGAAGGCAGGGGCGGAAATGCCATCTGTGATACCCAGTGTAACAATCACGAGTGCGGATGGGTGGAGGTACTTCAACGACGGCAAATGTGACGAGCAGTGCGCCAACGCTGGCTGCCTGTATGATGGCTTCGACTGCCAAAGACTGGAGGGGCAGTGCAAGTGAGTGACATTTATTTATTTTTCATTTAATTTAATTCTTCAATTTTATATTTTTATTTATTTGTATTCTTTATTTGTGTTACTGTTTTACCGTATAATATATTTATAATTAAACATTGAGTGTTATTTTAAACAGTCTTTTTTTTTCTCTTCATCATTAGGGTCTTATTTGATTTATTTGATTTTTTTTTTTTATATATTATTTTTATATTTATTTATTTTTATTATTAATTTGTTTTATTTTTGCTGTTTTTATATATGTGTATATATATATTTATATTTGTATATTTAATTTAATTTATTATTTTTTTAATTACTTTATCATTAAGGATTTTAATTATTAATATTTTGAGTGATCTTTTATTTTTATATTTTCAAATTTTCACTATAATTTCGGTTTAAAGTTAGTTTTAATCATCTTGTTATGCACATTTGTCAATTTTATTTTATTAAAACTAAATATATAAACTAAATATTTAAAAAATATTTTTTTCGTTTTTTAATATTTCCAATAAGGTTTCATTTATTTTCATTCCACTTTTGATTTTGGTAATTATGGTTTGGTTTGGTTTTATTTATTTATTTTATTATTTTTTTTTTTTTATTACTTTATAATTAATTAAAATTTTGCAGCCTGTTATTACCTTTAGAAAATGCATCCTAATGGAAAAATCCAAATGAATATTATGTTAATAATAATAATAATAATTACATATAATAAAATTGTAATAAAATTACAAATAGAGAAACCAGTGGAAAATTGGCTATTAATTTAGTTTTTTTTAACCTCTCCTTCAATCTCTCTCTTCAGTCCGCTGTACGATCAGTACTGTAGGGATCACTATGCAGATGGTCACTGCGATCAGGGCTGTAATAACGCCGAGTGCGAATGGGACGGTCTGGACTGCGCCGATGACGTTCCTCAGAAACTGGCCGTGGGGAGTCTGGTTCTAGTGGTCCACATCCCACCAGACGAGCTTCGCAACCGCTCCTCGTCTTTCCTCCGCGAGCTGAGCGGACTGCTGCATACCAACGTGGTGTTCCGCCACGACGCTAACGGAGAGCCGCTTATTTTCCCGTACTACGGCAACGAGCACGAGCTGAGCAAGCACAAGCGCTCTGATTGGACGGACCCGGCCCAGCTGCTGCAGCGCGCCAGGAGGAGCCTGACGGCCTTCACGAAGCCCCGCCTCCGACGAGAACTCGATCAGATGGAGATCAAAGGGTGAGTCAAGGCAAAACACTGTTAAATCGGAATATTTAAATGCAATTAATCATATAATGGTGCTTTATATTTGTGATATTCACATGTTTATGTGTTGCAGGTCTATCGTCTATCTAGAGATTGACAACCGTCAGTGTTACCAGCAGTCTGACGAGTGTTTCCAGAGCGCGACGGATGTGGCGGCTTTCCTCGGAGCGCTGGCCTCTAGCGGGAATCTCAATGTTCCTTACATCATCGAGGCCGTCACAAGTGAGTGCCACATTTATGCCAAAATCACTGTTATTTTAGTATTTTTATGTACTTTTATAGTACTTAATAATATTTTGAATTAGCTTATTTTAAAAAATCATTTTAATTTTAGTTCAAGTTTTAGTAATTTTGTTATGCACTTTTTTTTATTAGTGGTCTTAAAACTTTATGAATAAATCATTTTTATTTCAGTTTTGGTTTTTATTTTCAGTTTTAGTATTTTTGTTTCAACGTTCCTAATTTTCGTTCAAGTTTTTCATTTAATATTTATATTTGTTTTTATTTTATTTCAGCTTAAATTTGCAGTTTTAATTTTAGTTTGTTTTTATTTTTAAATTAGTTTTTTTAATATATATTTCTATTTATTTTTATTTCAACTTACTTTATTCCAGTTGCCCAGCAACATTAAAAATTTTCGTTTAGGTTTTTTTTTTTTATCTAATATTCATTTTATTTTAGCTTTAATTTTCAGTTTTCGTTTTAATTTTAGTTTGTTTATGTGCTTTTGTTCTTTTTATTTATTTTTATATTTATATATTGCTTTAAATCATCACTTTATTTTTTATCATTTTTGTACTTTAAACTCATTTTATTTCCATTAGTTGCCAAGCAACATTTCTAATTTCCATTTGTTCATCATCTAATATTCCTATTTTTGCTTTAATTTTCAGTTTTCATTTTAATTTTTGTAACTGTTCCTTTGTTCTTTTTATTAGTTTTTTTTATTATTTATAGCTTTAAATTATTTCAGTTTTAGTTTTAGTCATTTTAGTACTTAAACTCAGTTAGTTGCCAAGCAGCATTTCTAATTTTTGAATGTTTTTCATCTAATATTTATATTGTGTTGTATTTCTGCTTTATTTTAATTAACGAAAGTGATTGAGTAATTTTAGATTGTTAACTATAACACTAAATCATACTCTACACACTCCTGCATTAATAACTGTATGTGTGTGCAGGTGAGGACCCCCCCTCAAAGACAGGAGAGATGTACCCCATGTTCCTGGTGCTGCTGGCTCTGGCGGTTCTGGCGCTGGCGGCTGTGGGCGTCGTGGTCTCCAGGAAGAGGAAGAGGGAACACGGGCAGCTTTGGTTCCCCGAGGGATTTAAAGTCACAGAACCCAAAAAGAAACGAAGGGAACCGGTTGGAGAGGATTCTGTTGGGCTCAAGTGAGTGTGTGATTAAAAAGACAGTGGCATATATAAATATTAGATGAAAAACTTAAATGAAAATTAAAAAATTTTGCCTTGGCAACTAAATGAAATAAACTGAAGTACTAAAATGACAATAAAATTAAATTAAAGCTAAATGAAAATATTTAAAAAAAATAAAAAATTACAAAAACACATTACAAAATTACTAAAACCAAGATTAAAATGAAAACTGAAAATACAAAAATAAAAGCTACTTCAAAATTTTAATAAATACTATAAAAGTATATAAATAATTCTAAAATAATGCCACACAATTCATTAAATTCATTATAAAAAGTTATAATGTAATATAATATCCTCTAATATAATGTAATAGATCTGTTTGCTAATGAATGTCTTTCACCTAAGTGTGACGGTTATAATGCAATTTAGTAATATATAAAATGTATAAAAATATATAACATTTAAAGAGACCAAGTGATATTTTTGTAAAATTGTATATTTTGCACCTAAATTTATGTGCAGTGTTATTTTAGTATTATTTTGTCTCTTTTTTTTTTATTAAAATATCTGCTAATGAATGTATTTCATATTAGTGTAAGTGACATTTATAATTCCTTTTAATAATATATAAAATGCATTTTTGTTCCTAAAGTTCACAAAAACGGACATCATGTAGTTGCCCGTAACTGTTTCCACTTTTATCACTCACATTAATGATAATATTCCACTTCGCATCCCATCAGGCCTCTGAAAAACTCGGACAGCTCTCTGATGGATGAACAACTGAGCGAATGGGCAGAAGACGACACGGCTAAACGGTTCCGGGTGAGTGATGAAACATTGTCTGCCGTCTGTTAGAGCTACTCCATAACTCCGGATGGATGTGTAACGGTGTGTATTTGTGTGCAGTTTGAGGAGCAGTCTATTCTGGACATGAGCGGTCAGCTGGATCACCGGCAGTGGACACAGCAGCACCTGGACGCCGCCGACCTGCGGCTGAACTCTATGGCTCCGACTCCACCGCAGGGCGAGATCGAGAACGACTGCATGGACGTCAACGTCCGCGGGCCTGGTGAGCGCTTGCTTGCGCCTTTACCATCACTTACTGATGACAGCTCTGGGGTTTTCTTTAAAACTGTCCTCGGTTTCTCTCATAGACGGCTTCACTCCGCTGATGATCGCGTCGTGCAGCGGCGGAGGTCTGGAGAACGAAAACGGCGAGGGAGAAGACGATCCCTCCGCTGACGTCATCACCGACTTCATCTACCACGGCGCCAACCTGCACAATCAGACGGACCGGACCGGCGAGACTGCGCTGCACCTGGCTGCCCGCTACGCCCGCTCAGACGCCGCCAAACGCCTGCTGGAGTCGTGCGCCGACGCTAACGTTCAGGACAACATGGGCCGCACGCCTCTCCACGCCGCTGTTTCTGCTGACGCACAGGGAGTCTTCCAGGTAAAAATACAGATTATATCCATCTTACCATGATTCAGGAGGGTCTAAACTAAATTAATTTGTGTGAAAGCAACAACAGCTGCATGATAAAAGATGTTATTAATATTAGTAGTAGTAATAGTAGTAGTAGTAGCAGAATGTTAATAAAAATAATAATACTTTTAAAAACATGCTTTGGTTATTTTGTTTTTAATTGATTTCAATTTTAATAATAATATCAAATAATATTTAATCTTATGTTAATCTTATGTTAACGTCTCGTTTAATTAAAAATATTTTTGGTGATTGAAATAAAATCAAATAAATATTAGATGTTCAAAAATTTTAACTTTCATTTTAACTTTACATTTTTATAAAAATGTAAAATGTTGGCTTGGCAACTAACTAAAATAAGTTTAAGTACTAAAATTACTAAAATGAAAACTTAATAAATAATAATAATAATAATAAATATAAATATTTCTAAAACTAATAAAATGACATGTAATAGAAGTACTATTTAAACTTACATTTAAATTTAATCTAAAATGAAAATAAAAAAATGTATACAAAAATATAAAGATAAAAGTGAATAGCAAATAGTACTACTAAATAGTACTAAAATAACACTGCACATAATTCATTTAAAAACTATTATGCCTTGTGTTTGGCCACAGATTCTTATTCGGAACCGAGCGACGGATCTGGACGCCCGCATGCATGACGGAACGACTCCGCTGATCCTGGCCACCCGATTGGCTGTCGAGGGAATGGTGGAAGAGCTCATTAACTGCCATGCAGATCCCAATGCTATTGATGATTCTGGTATGAACAGAAACAAACGTTATATGCTCAACCAAATCTCTCAAAACATCTTTCTTAGGTGTTATTTTGAGGATGCATGGCTGTCCCCACTAACTCACTCTGTTTTTATGTTTCTGTAGGTAAATCTGCTCTTCACTGGGCGGCTGCAGTTAATAATGTGGACGCTGCTGTCGTTCTTCTGAAGAATGGAGCGAATAAAGACCTACAGAATAACAAGGTGGGTTTGTGCATCAGAGTGTCAATGAATTTATAATGGAAAATTATAACTGTTATTTTTGATTATTCCAAATGAAAAATGTGTTTTTGAAGCGGTGTTATTTTAGTATTACTTATATATACATTATAGTTTTTATTATTATTATTTTGAATTTGCTTTTAATTTTACATTTTAAGTTTTCATTTGAACTTGTTTTTTTTTGTTGCCTTTATTAGTTTTCCCCCCCATTTTTTTAAATTAATATTTGTTTATTTTTTATTTTATAAATTTCACAATCATTTACACAGAAATGTCAAGCAACACATTAAATTAAACTTGAATTTTTGGAGGTTTTTATTATTATTATTTTGAATTTGCTTTTATTTTTACATTTTAAGTTTTCATTTGAACTTGTTTTTTTTTGTTGCCTTTATTAGTTTTCCCCCCCATTTTTTTAAATTAATATTTGTTTATTTTTTATTTTATAAATTTCACAATCATTTACACAGAAATGTCAAGCAACACATTAAATTAAACTTGAATTTTTGGAGTAGAAAAACTGGAAAAGTAATTTATTGTAAAGCATAATAAATATTAGCATTAAAACTCTATTACGCATGATTCATCAGTGCACATGTGACGTGACATGTGGCCAAGTATGGTTACCCATACTAGGAATTAGTGCTCTGCATTTAACCCATCCTTAGTGCACACACACAGCAGTGAACACACACACACCGTGAACACACACCCGGAGCAGTGGGCAGCCATTTATGCTGCGGCGCCCGGGGAGCAGTTGGGGGTTCGGTGCCTTGCTCAAGGGTACCTCAGTCGTGGTATTGAAGGTGGGAGAGAGCGCTGTACATTCACTCCCCCCACCTACAATCCCTGCCGGTACGAGACTCGAACCTGCAACCTTTGGGTTACGAGTCCGACTCTCTTAACTATTAGGCCACGACTTCCCCACGACTTCCCACATTAAAAAATTAGTAACTTGTGTGTTTTTGTAGCAGTGTTATTTTAGCACTATTTATTTACTTCTAATAGTTTTTATTAATATTTTGAATTGGCTTTTATGTTTACATTTTAGATTTTCTTTTTAACTTTTGTTTAATTTTTAGTTATTTTTATCACAGTAGTAGTAATAATAATAATGATAATATAATTTAATAATAATCAAATGTAATAATATTTAGGATTCATTTG
The DNA here is from genome assembly GCF_001515625.1 of Sinocyclocheilus rhinocerous. Classification (NCBI taxonomy): domain Eukaryota; kingdom Metazoa; phylum Chordata; class Actinopteri; order Cypriniformes; family Cyprinidae; genus Sinocyclocheilus; species Sinocyclocheilus rhinocerous. The sequence continues at coordinate 530,905 of NW_015628031.1, forward strand.
TTTTATTTTAATTTTAATATTTTATTTATTTCCAGTTAGTAATTTTAGTTCTTTCATCTACTATTTATTTGATTTCAGCTTTCAAGTAACAAAAATATTAACGATAATACCCTTGGTTTGCAGGAGGAGACGCCACTTTTCCTGGCTGCTCGTGAGGGAAGTTACGAAACCGCTAAAGTCCTGCTTGATCACCTGGCCAACCGTGAGATCGCGGATCACCTAGACCAGCTTCCACGCGACATCGCGCAGGAGCGCATGCACCACGACATCGTCCGTCTGTTAGAGGAATACAACCTGGTCCAGAATCCCGCGCTGCCTCTATCGCCCCCTCTCTGCTCGCCCAACACCTACCTGGGCATCAAACCCAGCCCGGGCGGCGCCAACAACAACAACACGGCCAAGAAAGCGCGGAAACCGAGCATTAAAGGCGTAGGAGGGAAGGACGGCGGAAAAGACATGAGAATGAAAAAGAAAAAGGCCGGAGAGGGCAAAAATGGAGGCATTATGGAAGTGGGCGTCCTCTCGCCTGTCGATTCGCTGGAGTCGCCCCACGGTTACCTGTCGGATGTCTCGTCCCCGCCTCTGATGACATCACCGTTTCAACAGTCCCCACCCATCACTTTGAATCAGCTCCAAGGATTGGCTGACACCCACATGGGCGGAGCTCTTCAGAGCTTAGGGAAGCCATTTGACTCCGCCCTTCCTCCTCGCTTATCCCATCTGCCAGTGGCTAACAATGGAGGCGGAGCTCAAACGGCGGGGTGCGATTGGCTGCAAAGGGTGCAGCAACAGCAGGCAGGCTTCACAACCCTGATACCCACAATGCTCTCTGCCACCAATATGCCACAGGTCATGGGCTATCCCACAATGCAAAGCAGCCACCTCGGCATGCCGTCGCACATGATTCCCAACCACGCCCATCAGAATATGTTGCCTATGCAGCACCAAAACAGCGTCAGCTCTGGCCACGCCCTCTCTCATCACTTCCTAGGTGACTTAACTGGGCTGGATCTTCAGTCCGGCTCAGGACACGCCCCCATCCAGACCATCCTACCGCAGGAGAGCCAGCGCATGGCTCCGCCCATTTCTAGCACACAGTTTCTGACTCCGCCTTCTCAGCATAGCTATTCCAACCCTATGGACAACACTCCCAGTCACCAGCCACAGGTTCCTGACCACCCGTTCCTCACACCCTCCCCTGGATCTCCCGACCAATGGTCAAGCTCGTCTCCACATTCCAACTTGTCTGATTGGTCAGAGGGCATCTCGAGCCCGCCCACCAGTATGCAGATGAACCATATCCCAGAAGCCTTCAAGTAGGCGGGGCTTTGGCATCAAGAAGCTAAACTGAATAGACAATTTTATATTAATGATAAAAACTCTTTTTATGATTTTTGTATGCTAAGAACCATTTTTATTCATTTTTGTATTTATTTATATGTGTTTTGGACTACAGATATAAGATTTTTTTTTTTATTTATACTGTATTTTATTTTTTATTTTGACCATTAACTGTTCTGAAAATTATTTTGAAAAATATGATGCTGCCAGAAATTTTGTTGTTTTTAATTAAAATTTCAGTATTAATTAGATTTGATATGGTCCTTTTTACCAAACGATTAGTTTTCTGTGAACAAAAATGTAGAAAAGAGTCTTAATATTATGAATTTAATGTATAACACACATGCACACATACACTCTGACATGCCTCTGCACACGTTTGTTTGTGTTTTTACACAAAAGAGAGTTGTTTATGGCTGATTTATGCTATGTTACCGAGTATCGTCTGTAGACACTGTTCTGAGTTCATTTTGAACCCAAATCTTTTTCCCATTGTACCTTGCTTCAGGTGTTTTTGGGAGCTTTTCGTATGTAGCGTAGTGTTCACTGTTATTTATTGCCTGCTGTAGACATGTAGGACATATTATGAGTTTGTGTGAGTGTGTGTTTGTGTGTGTGTGTGAGAGAAGAGACAGGTGTGTGTGTCGCAGTGTGATGACATCATCGGTGCGCATTAGGTGTGATTGTTGCTTTGCAGACATGTTTTATAAATGCAGATCAAATGTTTTAATGGTGACATGGAAAAGACTGACTGAAAAAAAGTATTTTGTTCAATGATTTTGTAAAGTAACTTTTCTTGATACAATAAAGGACACCGTTTGGTGACATTACTTTTACTCTGCGTTGCCAAACTTGATTTGCCTTCAAAATATTCATGTGAATAGCAAAAAAAGCATCACTATTATTATTTCTTGAACTATTGTTTGAAAGATTTTTAAATGTTTTTGAAAGAAGTCTATTTATGCCCATCAAGGCTGTATTTATTTGATCAAAAACAATAATATTGTGAAATATTGCAATTTAATCATTAGTTTTCTATTGTGATATATATTAAAATGTAATGAAAAGCTGAATTTTCAGCATCATTACTCCAGTCTTCAGTGTCACATGATCCTTCAGAAATCATTCTAATATGCTGATTTGCTGCTCAAGAAACATGAAAAGTAAATACTAGTGTATAAATGTATAGATTAAATCAATAGTCAGGGTATAAATTAAAAGACATTTAGGCATTAAGTAAATTAGGCAAACATTTTTACTTAAAAGATAAGAAATTATAGGCACCATTTCCTATAGTTAAAATTTTTTTTTTGCATTATTTAGTTAAAAATCACTCAATAAAGACGATATTCCCCATCTTATTTCAAAAGCTTCACATACAGCATGCAACAAAACCAAAATAAAAAAAACCTCCAGTTGAAATATACAGGTGCATCTCAATAAATTAGAATGTCGTGGAAAAGTTCATTTATTTCAGTAATTCAACTCAAATTGTGAAACTCGTGTATTAAATAAATTCAATGCGCACAGACTGAAGTAGTTTAAGTCTTTGGTTCTTTTAATTGTGATGATTTTGGCTCAAAGCTGTCCTAGATTTGAACACTTATGCAATGGAATCAATTAAGTTTTTTATTTGTAATAAATTTGCAAAGATGTTAAAAGCCTGTTTTTTTTTTTGTTTTTTTGCCATTATAGTGTATGGAGTCTAGAATGATGGGGGGGAAAAGTAATTTAAAGCAATTTAACATAAGGCAGCAACATAACAAAACATGAAAAAATGAAGGGGTATGAATACTTTCGCAAGGCACTGTATAACTGTAACTTAACAGCAAATCAATGGTAATTTCTTTATTTTTTTTATTCAAAGAACAACAACATACAAGGTTTTATCACGAACTGACATCAAAAAGAAGAAAAGTAAAATAAGAAGGAAAAGGATAAAAAAAATTACATCAAATAGGAGTTGCCGGGGGGAGATAAATATAAAAGTTTAAAACAAAGACACTATATACATACATATGCCTACATATACATACATGTATACATATATATCAAAATCAAATAAATATAAAGTTCACAAGCTTTCAAAGTTTTCACAGCTTTATTATTCAAGGAGTCTCTGATACTTACTGTCAATATACATGTTTCAGTCAACAAAACCATAAAAATGGGTTTCTTAGTAAATTTACACTTATGAATGTGAAATTTGGTCAACAGTACAAGTAAATTAATTAATTAATTCCAAAACTGTTCCTCTTGGTCAGAATAGTCAGTAAAAGCCAAAGAGGTCAAATCTATTGATCATGTGGTCCATATCATTGCAGGACGCGCATGCGCACTGTGCTTCCATGAGCTTGCATAGGCCTATATATATATCCATAGTGACAATAACAGCGGCGGGCCGCGGCGTCTCCCATGACAACGGCAGCCAGACAATGAACGAGCGCTCGGATGGCAGAAGAGACACGAGCAAATATGTCGTTTTGAACCGGGACGTTTTCCAAACGCGTTCTGACCTCCGTTTACGTGATAATTGCTGAATATCTGGCGGCGCGTCATGTAGCGGAGGCCGCGCTGGGCGGGGAGGGCAACGAACAGACGCCCGCGGGAGCGTTCGTTCAACGCGTCGGGAATATTCACGCATCTTTAAAGCTGGATTGTGGATCTGACGCGTGGATTGAGGTAAATTCCGCTCTGATGGGGCTCGGCTCGGTCTGGCGTCGCTGATGTCGCCGGTTTTGGCCGCTGACAGGTGCACACAGATTATATTTCTGATAGTGATAGTAAAGCGGCTCCGTTCATTCATAATCTCTCGTCTGCAGTGAGGGTTTCACGCAGATATACATCATATTTAATTGTTTTGTGTTCAACACAAACATGCTTTCATCACTTTTGAATGGCCATTCATCAGCGCTGTCTTATCTTGGGTTATTGGTAGGTGATTGTTCTTCTGTGTTCATCAATAAGATCATTTTGGGTTATTGGTAGGTGATTGTTCTTCTGTGTTCATCAATAAGATAATTCATTGTTTGGTCTGTTCTGGATCAGGATCTGGATGTTGGCCTTTTTTGGGCTGCTTTGGGGTTTCTGGACACTCACGTTATTACATTGGGTTTTACAATGACTGTAAACTGTCTTTATTAAAAGGGTGTGCTGAATACTGAGGTAGTACCATGGTACACTGATGGTTTGTACCATGGTACATCACAGTCAAAGACGTTTCATCTGTCAAATGTGCAGCAGTACAATACATGCTGTCTTTTGTACAAGCTGACTATTCTAGTTTGAAAATATAAAAATATATAGAAGAACAGAAGAAGTGGTAATAAAAAAGATATAAAGTGAAATATATCAGTAACATTTTGTTGTTGTTGTTGTTCTCAACCATTTCCTATGTGCACTTGTTTCTATCATTTTTTATATCTTCTAGTCATCATGATCCAGGCATATTGTTAGATCATGGCAAATTATTTTTCACCTCATTATAGGACCGTTTTTCACTTTTCCAGCTTACTCTTTAACAATTCATATCAACATAAATAGTTATTCATATTTAATTTCCTTAGGCAGAATAGCATAGATTTTTGAAATTTCATTCTAGAAAGCATTTTATTGGACAAAAGTTTGTTTATGCTCCTAAATACAGGATGAGTCGTCAATATTTGGGTCTGTTTTCCTAGAAGAGAAATTTTAAATGTGTGTGCATCCCGAAGATTTATTTTTATTTTAGCATATAGATGACTTCAAAGCAACTTTATAAGGAACACAACTCCAATTTTGATTTAACAGGTTATTAAAGGTATAGTTGAATCTCTACTCATGTCATTCAAAACTTGATTAATAATTTGCATAGCGATGACTGTCAAGCTTCCAAATGGACCCAAAAGGAGCATAAAATTCAAACATATATATTGAAAATCATCTGAAGCTATGTGATAGCTTTATGAGGAATAGAAGACAAAATTAATTACTCCTTTGACTGAATTGTAAATTTTTTTTTGATTAACTGTTTAAGATGTTTTCAGTAACTCTTGACCACATGTGTGTGTGTGTGTTTAGGATGGATGTAGGTGCGCTTGCAGGTGGGGACGATGTCCCGAGAAGAGCGGATTCGGTTGAAGGTGGACTTGAAATCGTGCCGCTGGAAATGTACGACTCGGCCAGAGCCAAGATAGAAGCAAACCTCCGCTGGTTGTTCGCCAAAGCGTACGGGGAAGGTAAGTGCATCTCTTTTCTGCAATCCCCCTCTTACAAACAGTGACGAGAAGAGAAGAATATTAATCCTTTATATAGAGAGCTGTGCGATAATACCTATTAAATTTCTGTGATGCTAATGTAATATTTCGGAAAATATTTAATGTTTGTCTGATTGTATGTAGATATTTATGTAGTTGATTACGATAACTTTGAAATTATAATTTTTGATTATCATTTGAAATGAGCTTTGTCATGATTTCTAATAGATCCATATTGATCTGTAAGATTTCTTTGACCTTGATGACCTCATGCATATGAATGAGGGAAAAGGGTCTAATTTAAGCGCCCTCATTTGCTTAATGTTTTATATTCATAATATATGTACAATGCATTGTCTATGTTTGAAATCCCATGCATACTGTCACACTTGCTAAAACAGCTTTTACATTATGTACATTACCTTTTAAATCAACAAATCTGAATATAAATGCTCAGTTGTAATATTTCAGAATATTGTTGAGTTATAGTATTTGACTTGTCCTTCCTCAGAGATTTTCAGGGTCTGACTGAAACTGCCTCCTCAGCTAGAGCAGAGATAAAGATTATTTGATGTGATATTGCGGGTTTATGTGGAGTTTTGCTCTGGAGCTCTTTGTCCAGTGTTGAAGGTGTAGTCAGATGTCATTGTGAGGGAAACCCTCGTGTGTGTGTGTGTGTGTGTGTGACCCATTTCTGACTGTCAGCCTTTATTTATTAATGAGAAGTAGTACATACACACACTTTACTTTACTTTACTTTTAGTCATTTAGCAGACGCTTTTATCCAAAGCGACTTACAAATAAGAAAAAGTAATTAAAACTAAAAGCTAAAACTCTATAAATATTATATATATATATATATATACATTTAAGAAATCTCAGTTTAATATTATAAAATGAAACAGTTTTTAAAAGTTGTAATATAATCTTTGGATCGTAATGTGTATATAGAACATATATAATATTAGTATTATATAAAGAGCATTTATAGCATATATAATATTATCTTTAATTTAATATTATACAATTGTTGTTAGCTTTTAACTGTAATGTGTATATACAGAATTTATCATTATTATTATGTATATACAATATTATAGTCGCTTAATATTATTTTTATTATTATTATTATTAGAATGTATACAGAGTAATATTATATTATTAGAATTATTATTAATACAATTATTAACAATGTATTAAAATTATTAAATATTCTGGAATGTTTAACAAATGTACCAGGATTCATTTAAAAAATAAATTTGAAATTAAAAGTATATATGTGACCCTGGACCACAAAACCAGTCATCGTAAGGGTCAATTTTGAATATTGAAATTGAGATTTATACATCATCTGAAAGCTGAATAAATAAGCTTTCCATTGATGTATGACAATATTTGGCTGAGATACAACTATTTGAAAATCTGGAATCTGAGGGTGCAAAAAAATCTAAATATCGAGAAAATCCCCTTTAAAGTTGTCCAAATGAAGTTCTTAGCAATGCATATTACTAATCAAAAATTAAGTTTTGATATATTTACGGTAGGACATTTACAAAATATCTTCATGGAACGTGATCTTTACTTAATATATTAATGATTTTTGGCATAAAAGAAAAATTTATAATTTTGACCATACATTGTATTTTTGGCTATTGCTACAAATACACCTATGCTACTTATGACTGTTTTGTGCTCCAGGGTCACATATATTATTATTTTTTAATATTTTATTTTAATATTCTGGGATATTTAAGGGTTATCTTCATTGCAAATGTCTTCATTGAAAAAGATGAAAAGTGTGTGGTTAAGCGTGTATCTTAAAAGAAAGTGGTACCATGGTATTCTGATTCTGAATGGTCTTGTGAGACATTTAGGGATACTAGAGTTCACTCTGTGCAAACGGTACATATTCTCTGATTTCAACAGGAACAGTGTTTTACAAAGAGTTAAAAAAAAACACATGGGAAAATCTCAAAGAAAGTGACGCTCTGTCATACAGCTGAATTTAACATTTTAACTTTTGCTGCAATATGTAAGCATTTGTTGACCAGATACAGTTTCAGAGTGACCAGTCCAATTTTCCAGTTTGATTTGAAAGATTGGTCTCTTTCCACCTCAAAATAAATCCCATATATTCCCATCTTTCAAACGTCCCACCAGAGCTGTATTTATTTAGTGTTGTCTTTGTAGGATTTGTCAAATGCAGACTTGCGCACACACACACACACACACACACACGTCTCATCAGGGGTTATTAGACAGTCGGCCACTGTTAATCTTCCTCAGGCTTTAATCTGACTGGTTGACCTTTGACCTCCTAATTTAACGAAACCTCAGATTGACCCTTGGCAGAGTGGAAAAATATGCAAACAAACAAAAAAATTTACCTTTAAGAGAGAAATGGACAATTTAAAGGAAAAAGTGTCATTTTGCGCTTGCACTAATAATAAGCGGTGACTGTTTTCCACCTGCGGTGCTGTCAGCATTACCTAAAGCTGCTTATCATCTTGACCATGCTCTCTTCTCACGTCTGAATCAAACACACGAGGTCAAACACGCCAACAAGTGGAATAAACATTGTCTCGTCGCTTAGCCGCATTAGCTTAGCAGTTAGCTATAATTAGCCTAGCACTGAAGATGTGAATGTGTAATCCCACTGAGACGCCTGATGTCGTGTCTTTCTGTAGAAGTGTTTGTGTTGGTTGTGTTTGATTCGGCAGGCAAGATGTTAGCCATTTTAGTGGCTGATCTCAAAATCACCTTTTGTTTTTCGTTTGTCTTTTCCATACAATCTGTCTACAGTTCTTACAGTCTGATTTGTCAATTCTCCACTTACAATTTATTGATAGTTAGAGGTCACATTTTACACAAAATGTAAAAAAGAGAGAGAGAGAGAAATTATATTTTACATTTTTAGGACAATTAAAATAATTTATTATAACAATAATACCGGTAATATTTACATATATTACCGTATTGTCCCGAATATAAGACGATGTTTTTTTCTTGGAAATACATCTGAAAAAACGCGGTCGTCTTATGGCGCTTTTCCACTGCGTGGTACGACTCGGCTCGGTACGGCACGGCACGGCTCGGCCCCGGCTCCTAAAAAACTTTTTCATTCCGCGTCGCCCCATCAAGCTCTCGCTGGATCCGCTCCTCTGCTATCAATTGGCGTTTTTCCACTGCATGGTACGGTACGGCTCGGTACGGTTCACTTTTGGGGTATTATAATTATTATTATGTAATGTTATACATATCTTAAAATCGAATCATTATATATTATATAATTACTAGATCATGTATTTCTTAAAATATTTTTCTAAATTTTCCGTATATAAAAAAAATTATTTTCTGAAATTATTATAATTTGTGTGTGTGTATACACATACATATACACACACGTGCACACACACATCCTATTTATCTAATTTTTTTCTAAATAAATTGTAATCTAATTATTACATTTTAATCTAAATAATATCAATATGCATTGATATTTTTCTTAAGATTTTGAATTCAATTTTATTTTTATATTATTTTTTTTCATTTTAATTTCAGGTAAAGTTTTAGTGATTTTGTTGTGTGTTTTTGTCTATTATTATTATTATTATTATTATTATTATTATTTAAAATGTCTATATCGTTTTTAATTGTAGTTAATTTTAGTGCTTCAACTAAGTGCCTTGCTTACTAGCTGAAATAGAATAAATGAATTTTTTAAATAAATTTCTGTCCTCGGAGCTGTACTGCAGGGTGTGCGGGCTGCTGCTGAAGGGCGACCAGGCGTCTGCGCTCACCTCCCATCAGGCCGTCATCCAGACGCTCGCACGCCGCGGAATATGTGTCAGAGAAGCAGACGACACACCCGTCTCCTACGACGACCTCTCCTCCACCCCCATTAAGATGGTGTGATTTCCACCTTTGACTTCTTACCTGAAGATAGTGCCGAGGTTACAGTGTGTCTAATAGAGTGCAACAGTCCGCTTCCAGAAGTAAAATCACATTAGGTTCACACATAGTGAAACTAAATAATAATGTTTAAACCTTAAAACAGACCTTTCCACCTTTTTAAAATATCATGTTTAATTGCTGAAGAACCAAACTACCCATAATTCTAAATCAAGATCAACCAATCAGGAAATCTGCTATTTACCATAGAAACAGAAAAGCAGCAAAATAAGATAAAACCGTAAAATATTTATGTTTTTTAAATAAACCTTTATATATATTAAATTTTATAAAAATAAATAAATAAATAACTATATAGACATGCTTAAAGAAACCCAGAAACTAAGAAAAAAAAAAATCCTGTAGAGAAAATAGCTGGGAAAAATACTTCCTAAACGAAGGCTGCTGAAAGTGAGCTGTGTGTGTGTGTGTGTGTGTGTGTGTGTGTGAGATTTGGAGAGGTGTATCTGAGGACAGAACTCGGGCACAGTAGGACCATCTGTTCAAAACCTGCTGGGGTGATGGAGCGCCACAACCAGACGTGTGTGTTTGTAGGCCATTGGAAACACCCATAGTGTTTCTCTAATGGACCAGCACCCAAACACAAAGTCTCTTTTAGTTTCCATTAGCTAACTTTCAGAATGATTATACTTATGAGATGAGCAGCCATGAGCATCACCACATGACAGCACAACATTTAATCTTTTGTTCTAGGATTAAGAAAGAAATATGAAATTTTATTAATTCCATTTATTCTGATCAAAATCACTGGAAGGTTCATCAGTCACATTGCAGTTCTGATTTCCAAACATGTAAATTCACAGCAGTTTAGTTTTATTTATAGTACATTATATATTTATTAGTATAGTTATAGTATTTATTAGTAATTATTTATCAGCATTTATTAATATCTTGAATTAGCTTTTATTTTTTATTGTCAGTTTTATTTTAATTTTAGTTTGATTTCAGTCAGTTGCCAAGGCAACATTTTAAATTTCGGTTTACCTTTTTTAAGTTTAGGTTTTAAAGGGGTCATATGATGCGATTTCATTTTTTCCTTTTTATCTTTGTTTATATTTTATTTAATTTCAGCTTCATTTCAGTTATCAAAAGTTTGTTTTAATACAATAACAACACTGCTCCCAATGAAAAAAAAAGATTTAATATTGAAAGCAGAAAATGTTTTTTTATTATTTTTAATTTATTATTTATTTATTCTTGTCAAAACAAAAATTTGGGTTAACTTTTCATTTATAAATTCAGAGATAAAATCTATAAATAGCTTGAATATTTGATTTCCACATGTTGGCAGGAATGAAACGTATGGTAGTATTGTGAATATAGTTGTTATTCATATGCAGAATCCTGTGTTCAGTTGTATTGCTTTGTGTTTGTGTGTGTGTAGAGTTCTCATATCCCGCTGATAGACGCTCTGATGATGGCGTATACGGTGGAGATGATGGCTGTAGAGAGAGTTGTGGTGAGTGTCAAGCGCTTCTCCACCTTCTGCGCCTCTAAAGAGCTTCCCTTCGATATGGAGGACGCCATGCTGTTCTGGATCAACAAGGTCAGTGTTTCATCCCTTTAATCAGGACATTTAAAGGGGTCATATGATGCGATTTCAATTTGTCTTTTCTCTTTGAAGTGTTACAAGCTCTTGGTGCATAAAGAAGATCTGTAAAGTTGCAAAGACTAAAGTCTCAAATCCAAAGAGATATTCTTTATAAAAGTTAAGAGTCAGCCACACCTACCTAAAACGGCTGGTTCTAACACGCCCCCACATATCTACCTGGAGCTGATTCCGTGCTGGTTGCTGAGGAAATACATCAACTTCTTGCTGTCGATCGCCGGATCGGCTTTCACCGTGGACGAAGCGGAGTCCAGCCTGGGGTCGTCACATGTGGTTGCCGCAGGCATCACAGTATGGTAGGGGCGTAACATTTCCGTCACACGCTTGAGGAATTCGGCCAATCACAACGCACTGGATAGCTGGCCAATCAGAGCACACCTCGCTTTTCAGACCGATGAGCTTTGTAAAAATCGACGCGTTTCAGAAAGGCGGGGCATAGAGGAGAAACAATAATGTACAGTATGTGGAAAATAATGTTTTTTTAACCTTAAACCGCATAAACACATTTCATTACACCAAATACACAAAATAATGTTCTTTTTAGCAACATCATATGACCCCTTTAAGTTCAAATATAATGTTAGTCAAGGTTTCTTGCACCAAGCATGTTATAATTTTGTTTTTCACTGTCATTTTCATCCTCTCTCTGAGCCTTAGAAATAAATGTTATTTTGCTACTGTACCTTTAAGATGTTTGATAGTTTGTTAAAATGAAAGAAACAGAAATTATACTGTACAAACTCTTTGTGAAGATCATCTACACAAAACACCCTAAGATAAATGAGCAAAATGACCACATAAAAGATTTAGAAATTATTTATAAAGGTTTTTTTTTTTTTTTTAAGTTTAAAGGTTAAAATGGAGTAAAAAGCATTATGATTTTTTTTTTTTTTTTCAGTATTTTTTGATGGATAGAAAGTTCAAATTAACAGTTCATTCAAAATAAAAATCTTATGTAGCATTATAAATGTATTTAATGTCCCTTAACTGAAATAACAATGTATAAAAAATAGACATAAAAAATAAACTACTAAACATGTCAAAAACACACAAAAAAATGTACTAAAACTTTAACTAAAATGAAAATGAAACCGAAAATATAACAATAAAATCTATAATAGTATCTCAATGATATTAAAAAACTCTGTAGGAAACTAAACCTCTAAAGTTGAATTACTAAAAAAATCTTATATTGTTGTATTGAATATTGTTTCACATTTATTTATCTGCAGTTAAACAAAAAGATTTGAGAAGTGACCTACCTCAATCAAAAGATGTGAAAGAGTAGGAAGTAGGCCTGGGCGATAAAACGGTATCGATATTTATCGACGGTACACCTTCTTCGATATCGATAGAAAAATTGTTCGATATAGCGCACGATATAGGCACGTACTATGAGTGACGCAGACAGCACACACAAACACCAACACGTGCTGAAATGAGTGCTGTGCCTGCCTGTGATGAGGAGATTGTGAATAAAAAAATGA
>NW_015628031.1:545304-546573 GCF_001515625.1 Sinocyclocheilus rhinocerous
TTGTGTTTGATTGTTAAAACAAAAAATATTTGTTCTTTGTCTCAAATTGTGTTAATTGTAAATACTGTGGTTAAATAAAAAAATAAAAAAAATTCTATTGCTTTTTGTTTTAAAAAAGGTCAATAATTATCGATACCGAACGATATGAAACATTATATCGTTGATACATTTTTTTAGCTATATCGCCCAGCCCTAGTAGGAAGTGAGCCCAAAAACGTTTGTTTGTGGATAAACATTTTTTAAAAATTAGGATATATTCCTTAGACTTATTGGAAGTGTCAGTATAGTAGCAACTAATATATTTAAACTAAAAGATTGTGTGTTTAACCATATGAGAGTATAAATTGGACCAAAACTTCTGAATTATTTCACAAGACAAAAATGAATCTTTTAATGATTCATTCGCACCAATAAAGTGGACTGTTTTGGTAAGACATCTAATAGGTCACATGTCATAGCTCAGATTGAATAAAAGTTCCAGTCTTTTGAGTATGTTTTCATAGAATATCAAACTCTTTTATTAGAGTTTGAAATGGAGTCAAGTACGCTGATCTGTGTGTGTTTGTGTGCTGCAGGTGATTCTGAAGACGAGGGAACTCTCCGAGAAGGAACTCAAGATGAAACAGCCGCTGATGGATTCGCCGTGCCATCAGAAGGTCTGACCAATCACGAGTCTCGAACCCATCTGATAGTAGAGCAGCACCCAGAGCGTTAGCATGCAGGCCTGTGTTCTCCTCGTCGATTGGCTGAATCACTCGCTGTGCATTTTACTACACAGTTTAACCCTGTTCTCTGATCAGATTCCATTCATTTAGATCTGATCGTTCTCTTCTCCTTCCACCTCTTTCTCTGCTCGATGTTTAACATTTATGCTCTTCCTGTTTGTCTCTCTCGTCCCGCCCCTTCCTGTCGGATAGTCTCCCTCAAAATGGTACTGGAAGCTGGTGCCTGTAAGTGCCACAGCGCCCCCTGCATCCGTCACGTCACGCTGCAGGAAAAGCGTGACTAGATGTTGTGTGTGTGTGTGTCGTTGTGCATCTCATGCGTTCATCCGTCTGTCCATCTCTCTCTCGTTTTGTCTCTGTCTGTCTCAGCCTGATCTCATGAACGCTTTGGCCCATTGCATGCTGGAACCGGTGGAATTCTCTCGTGTGGTACAGTACTCGTGCTCTCTCACATACGCATACTCAAGGTCTGCACGAACCCAAACCCAGTGCTTTTTTTTTTTTTTTAATTACAAACAAAAACCTGATGACGATTGGAGTCCTT
>NW_015628031.1:547203-554921 GCF_001515625.1 Sinocyclocheilus rhinocerous
TTTTTTTGTAATTACAAACAAAAACCTGATGCAGATTGGAGTCCTTTCGGGTCTCAAATTGACTAGCAGACGTCTAACACGCACTCTTCAATACTTCACTCTTCCATGCATCCACACATCCAAGCATTCGAAAATGATATACTATTATATAAAATTATACATATATATTTTTTATTTTAAGATTTCGTTTATATGTACTAATTAAACTAATTTTAACTGTACTAATTTTAATTACATTTTATGTTTGCACACAAACATTTTTATAATATAAAATCAACTAATTTATATTTAATCATTATAATTTATATATATATATATATATATATATAATTTTTTTTTTACATTTATTTTACAGATGCCTAATGGATATCATCTAACTACCTGAAGGAGTGACGGAAATGAACATGTTAACCAAATTTTGAGTGAAATTTTATGGCACGTAAGAAACCACTATGCCACACAACACATTCCACACATATGGAGGTAATTTTGCATGAAAATAATAATTTTTATTTGTTCCTCTGGAAATGAAAGTCCTGTCATCTGTATGTATCGTAAGCATGCAAAAATGATTAAGAGCTTGGGCAGATTATTCAGTAAATAATCACAAAAACAAATTTCATTTCAGTCTGTTCCACACATTTATCATATGGCATCTGAAGACTTGGAATGTTGTGCTTTAATATAAAGTAATATGTTTATTATTAAGTTGTACAGACTTATTTTGCGATGCTTCGTCATTTTTGGAGCTCAGCAGTCATAAATACTATCCGCTTTTATTGTATGGAAAAGATTTGTCTTTATTTGAACAGTATTAACAAAAACATGTTTCTAAAGTGACATGAGGGTGATTAATTGATGATAGGATTTTCATTTTTCATAGAACTGTCATATTTAAAGTGAGCGTGTGATTTAGTATGTGAGAGACTGTGTGTGTCTGATCTGTGTTAGACGCTTTATAAGCCCCTGCCTGCTCTCTCTCAGGTACGGTACCGTAGAGAACACCTGTCCTGCTGGCCGTTCCCACACCTGGCTGTGATGGAGGATCTGATGAAGGATGTTTGTGATGGCGCGGCTCTGCTAGCGGTCGTTCACTTCTACTGCCCTGAATACATGAGGCTAGATGGTATATAGACACACAATGGGCCACAAATGAGCAGAATAATCGTGTCAATTCATCCTTATGTAAATTGTTGCAATCAATTCAACTCCACAGTTTAAATAAGGTTTCTTTGGTGAATAGAAAGTTCAAAGAATGTAGCATGCATTTGAAATAGAAATAGCCTACTTTGTAACATTATAAATGTCTTTTCTATTAGATATTTGTCTGAAGGAGGTGCCGTCTCTGTCGGACAGTGTGTATAACATCCATCTGCTCCGGGAGTTTTCTAACGAATACCTGAACAGGTGTTTTTACCTGCACACTGAAGATCTGCTCTACAGCCCACCAGTGCTGAAGGTTCGTACTGAAATATATTTCATTCAGTAATACAAAAGTATAGATAAAATAGCTACCTTCTAAGAAACCAAATACAAAAAATAAAACGGCACTGCATGCATTCTTCAGTTAAAACAGTCCCACAACACATTGCTCCAAGCTCAGTGAAAACAAATCTACTTATACTTTTAAACTGACATGCTTAAAAATAAAATAAATTGTTTATCCAATTAATCTAAATGACATGTAAAGTATTTGTACATCATGGTCGTTTTTGTTGTACTGCCTTTAATATATGCATATTTTAATAATATAATATAATCTAAAACTAAAAGTATTAATAATTGTTTTTTTTTATTTAAATAAAGCTGAAATAAAATCAAATATAAATATTGAATTTGACGTACTAAAACAAAAACTGAAATAAAAATAATTTAAAGCAAATAAAAATTAAATAATACAATTATTCTATTTTAGTATATGTTTACTGCATATAAACTAAAAGTATTAATAATTTTTTTAATTGAAATAAAGCTGAAATAAAATATAAATATTGAATATGAAGTGAATATGTACTAAAATTACTAAAACAAAAACTGAAATAAAAATTAATTAAAGCCAAATTGAAATATAAAACAATAACAAAATGGCAAAAGCATATACCAAAATGACTAAAATTTTAACTAAAACTAAAACTGAAAATAAAATAAATGCTTATTCAAAATAGCAATAAATACTGTTAGAGTATATAAATAAATAAAATAGATTGTTAATCTAATTAATCAAATTAAATTGTAAAGTATTTGTACATCATGGTCATATTTGTTATAATGTCTTTAATATATGCAGATTTTAATTAAATAATACAGTAATTCTATTTTAGTACAGTATATATTTACTGTATTATATTTTAATAAAGTTTAATTACCTTTGAGAATAATAGAAATTTAAAAAATGTGGAAAATTAAAACATCTCTGTGTATTACAGTTAGTGGTCGACCGATATGGGTTTTTTGACAGCCGATGCCGATATCTTGGAAAGCAGGGTGGCCGATATAAAGCCGATATAATTTTATTTATTTTAATTAATATTTAAGAAATTTGAAATCGTCTTTGACTTGTTCTTGTTCCTCCAGCATAACGTGATGGTTTTCATTGCTGAGCTCTTTTGGTGGTTTGAAGTAGTGAAGCCGGACTTCGTAAAGCCAAGAGACCTTCAAGAGATTAAAGATGGTAAGAATCCAGTCTTTAAAGCTCACTACTTTTCTGACACTTTGTTTCGATCTAAAAATATCCATCTCATGATTCATTCACTCTTTTATTTAAATGCTATGTTGTTATTGACAACCCATTGCTCCAATCTGACAGTGAGAGCGTCTCTTCAGCCAAAGAGTTCCCGCCCCCATGTGCCCATATCCAATGCCACCAAGCGAAGCCTCTTAACTCCCTCCCCTTCAGCCGACTCGCTGGCGACAGCTGCCACTCCTGATGGTTGTATGCGGTATTACTTGCACCCTGAGGAGTCCTTGTCTGTGTAAGTCTGTTTGAAGTACCTAATGATCTGTTGCACATTGCAGTACATATTTTGCATTACATTGATTGTTTTATAAAACCTATATTTCATTTTAGCTTCAGAACAAACAGAAGCCCCTCCCACCCGCTCCTCCCACTGCGACAGAGACCGCAGAAGCCCACTCAGAGGGAGGAGAATTCAGGTAACTACATCTTCTAATCAAACTTTCAGCAATATTCACATATTACGCTTAAATCAATAACACTGATTAAATTGAACAGTTGCCTTTCTATTTTCTCATCTTTCTCTATCATTCTGTGAGCAGAGCTCAGGAACAGGTCAAACTCTTTGTCCCGTATGGATGGACTCATGCTTGGATCACAGTTTGCCTGGACAGAACGGAAACAAAGGTTAGGGTCAGGTCAAATGTTTTAACTAAAACTATTAAAATCTTTTTTTATATATAGTATTATAGTTTAACTCGGCTTTATTTCAGATATTTTTGTCATATTTATTGGAATATTTGGCTTTATTCCAAAATATTTTATGATATTTTATAAAATAAAATAAATATTAGATGAAAAACTTATAAAAGATAAAAAAACAAAAATTTGAATTCTTGCTCTGGCAACTAACTGAAATAAAATACGTAGAAGATGAAGTACTAAAATTACAGCCAAATAGAAAAAAACTACTAAAAATGACAAAAGCACATAACAAAAATTACTAAAACTTAAACTGAAATTAAAATGAAAACTGAAAATTTACAAATAAATGCTAATTCAAAATAAGTACTGTAATAGTATATAAATAAAATTCTATGAAAATTATTTAATTCATTTTATTTCTGTGTGTTAATATCTATTTTTGGAAATCCAGGAAATTAAATTCAAATGAAAGCTACTTTATCTCATATAATTATTTTCTCCTTTTATTTGGAAATTGCAAAATCTCTATAGGTTTACAACAGCCCAGTCTTGAATGAATGACTAACCCGTTCAAATTTCAAACCTCTGTTTTCTCAGGCCCATCTCTCAGATGGAGATGGATTGGGAACGTGTATGTGGCGATAATATCAGCTTGGCTCGATCCATAAGCAAGGACAGTTTAGCTTCCAATGTCGTCGTCATCACTCCACGACACCGCATCAACGGCCAGCCCCTCCCCCAGACACGTCACTATGACAACCAGGAGGAAGAGGAGGAGCTACTGGCTGTGATTAACCCAGAGGGCGCGTCTGCATCCAGAGACGCCCGACCCGAGAGTTTCTTCTTGGAACCATTGCAACCTGCGGTTCTACGACCAAATAAGGAGAAAACGGAGGTTAGTAAGTGGGAAGAGAGTGGAGAGGGGCGGAGTCAGGGACGCCGGGGGGCGTATACACCCACAGAATGCACTCTCAACCGGACGTTTACGCCGATCGGTAGCATAGAGCAAGCAAACTCTCGAGCTCAATCTCCCGGAAGCTTCTTCCTGCACGACGACGCGGTGTGCGTGCGGGACAGTCCGCTCGACGACGCGGAGTGCGTGCGGGACAGTCCGCTCGGAGGCTGGGAGGACATCGCCTCGGATTCGGAGTTTGAGGAAGATGACGAAATGGAGGTCCAAGAGCAAGAGATTTCCAAAGCAGTTCTGATGCACGCTGGGAGGAAATGCATGGGACTCGGAGAGGAAGAGGAGTCTGCGAAACTGCGCGAGGACGTTTGCTTGCGCGAACGGTACGATAAAGAAGCCGCGAGTGGAAGGGCAAGTCCTTGCCCCAGCATGTTGTCGCAGGCCAGCAGCACGTCGACTGGCACTGGCCGATTGACGAGTTTCGCAGAACGCCGTAGACATAGAGTCGGATTCCCCGATGGTTGCTGCAGCACCGGGAGCTCGCAGACAACCACTCCTGATGGATCCGAAAGCGTGCAATTCCCTTCGGATGCGAGTCCGGGAACGCTAGGTGGCCGACCTGGTCTCGCTTCCGAACTCGTACACCTTCGCATGCAGCTGGAGGAGAAACGGCGCGCTATTGAGATGCAGAAAAAGAAGATGGAGAACCTTTCGGCTCGGCAACGGCTGCAGCTGGGAAAAGCGGCGTTCTTGCATGTCGTTAAAAGGGGGAGGAGCGACACACTGCCACACCCACTGAAAACGGTAATTGGGTGTAAAAAGAAAGCGCTTGCGAAGGATGACTCGTGCGTTGAGATTCTGAAAGCCCAAGGAAAAGACGCGGAGAGTAAAGAAACGCCGGTAGAGGAGGATAAGGACAATCGTTTGAGTGTAACAGGAGGGGGCGGGGCTTCGGATGATGTGGGCGGAGAACCAGATCTCGGCGAATGTAGCCGTTCCATTGAGCTCCTGAACGAAGCGATCGGAGCGATACAGCAGCAAATGATGCAACTGTCTCTCCAGCAGGACTTGCTCATGAAACAGACCATCCAGTGCCCGCAGGAAACCAAACCAAGCACTGTGCCGCCCTTAAACGAACACCCGCCGGAGCAACCTGAGACTAAGTCACGCCTTTCCGTACAGTTCACGGAAACCCTTTCCACCGTAACCAAACGTCCTCCCAGGCTCAGCTCAAGTCGTACGCCTCGGACGAAACCTAGCGACCTCAAACTGAGCAAAGATGCCAACAGTCGTCCAGCTGCGAAAGCAAGCACTCCGACACCGGGAGGCAGGACCCCCCTGGCTGAGAGTGAGGAAGAGGGCGGAGCTAAAGAGGGTGGGCATGGCTCAAAAGGAATTATTCGCAATACTACATTCAGACAGCAGGATGCCGCAAACCGACGCGCCGACAGCCTCGACTCGCCCCAAAACAAACTCCCCCTGCTGGAACCGTCGCCTGTCGATCCAACCCAGGAGCGGAGCGAGTCCGGCGGCTCTGGAAAGGAGAACGTTCCGATTCCGTCCGAGGAAAACAGAACGAAAGCACAGCTGATTGAAGTGGACCTATCTGACCTGGCTGAACCGACTGAAACTAGCACAGAACCTGATGAGGAACAGAAATCCGGACTGGGCTTCTTCTTTAAGGTATCAGAGCATTTTTGCAAAAGATGATGATTATTATTATTATTATATATTTTAAATCTATTATTATAATATGATTCTATCTGTCTGTGTTATATTGCATTGTAAAAAAATTCGGTCCCACTTTATATTAAGTGGCCTTAACTACTATGTACTTACATCAAAAAATAAGTACATTGTACTTATTGTGGTCATATTGTATTGCAAAACACTTTTGCTGCTATTGAGGTGGGATTGCATTGTACCAAATGATTAATTTAAATGTAAGTACATAGTTGTTACGGCCACTTAATATAACGTGGGTCCAAAAATTCTAATTATATTGCGTTATAAAATGGAACGTTTCAGCCCCAAGAAGAGTTGTTTAATATGATTTCTTTTTATTAAATTTATTATTATTATTATTATCATTATTATTATTAGATCTAAGAAGAGTGGGTTAATATATATTTGTATTATTATTATTACTATTATTATTTAAATGTTTCTAAATCTACTATTATAATATGATTTATCTGTTACTGTGTTGCATTATAAAATTTATTCTAATTATACTTAGAAATGATGTTTAATGTGATTTATTTCTATTTTTTTGGTTATTTATGGTAATTTAGTTGTTTTTTGGTTGTTTATTCATTTTTATTAAGAAATAAAACTTTAATTATTTATTGAGCATTGATGTCTTAGCATTTTGCTATTGCTAGCATTTCTTAAAGGCCATAAGAATGTGAAAAGGCACCAATGATCAATAATTTAATAAATGTTTTTGATTAAATAAAATTGCAGTATAAAATTGTGAATGTAATTTATTTTGTTCACAATTGCAAATGATTTTCTCTTTTAATTACTTGTCACATCTTGTCTGCCTATGATTTTATTTTATTATTTGAAATTAAAACCAATGTCTCCATTTTCCATTTCTGTATGCAGGATGATCAGAAAGCAGAGGATGAGCTGGCTAAGAAGAGGGCTGCGTTCCTCCTCAAACAGCAGCGTAAGGCCGAAGAGGCGCGAATACGTAAGCAGCAGCTGGAGGCGGAGTCAGAGCTCAAGCGAGATGAAGCCAGGTATCAGTCTCTGTGGATCCAGTGTGTCTTTAAGTAAATACTGTAGAAAGGCTGCTGCAGATACATTTGTTTGTTCGTGTCAGACGAAAAGCTGAGGAAGAGCGTGTGCGTAAAGAGGAAGAAAAGGCTCGGAGGGAGCTGATCAAACAGGAGTACCTGCGCAGGAAGCAGCAAGAACTTCTGGAGGAACAGGGTGTGACCAAACCACGCCCACGTAACAGGAGGCCCCGCCCTAAATCACTGCATCGCGCTGAATCTTCCTGTTCTGCTCGTAAGAAAGCTTTCCTTTTAATGTGCCATATTTCTGACTTGACATGCCTGAATTTGTGCATCTATACATGCTACATTTGATTAGAACATCACTCTTCCTCTCTCCAGCGGTTAGTCTTTGTTCTGCTCCCTCCGGATCGTCTCTCTCATTGGCCTCTGCTGCTACTGAAGGTGACAGTGTGGCGTCAGGAGGGGCCAGTTCACACAGGTGAGTGGGAACAGACCATCAGTGTGCGGCCCACTTTTCTGGACTTAAAATGATAGGTCTATGCCAAAATGTTGAATTTATTTTTAATGCATTATTTTATTTATTTATTAATTAATTTGTTTATTCATATTTATTCGTATTTATTTATTGGTAATTCATTTATGTATTTTAACTTTTTTTTATTTTTATTTATGTAGATATTTTAGC
>NW_015628031.1:555203-577512 GCF_001515625.1 Sinocyclocheilus rhinocerous
TCTGTTTTATTTTGTGAAACCTTACTACGTATATGGAATAACTGTTTTATAAAAGCTCCGCTTCACGTCGTGCCTAACAACGCCCCTTAGCTGTTATAAATTCACTGTAAACCACAGCTTCTTGGGGCTTATTGCTTTATTATTTTCCTTTTCTGTATGTAGGATGATCAGAAAGCAGAGGATGAGCTGGCTAAGAAGAGGGCTGCGTTCCTCCTCAAACAGCAGCGTAAGGCCGAAGAGGCACGAATACGTAAGCAGCAGGTGGAGGCGGGGTCAGAGCTCAAACGAGATGAAGCCAGGTATCAATCACGGTCGATCCAGTGTGCCTCTGTGTGAGTAAATACTGTAGAAGGGCTGCAGCAGATACATTTGATGTCATTTGTGTGTTTATATCAGACGAAAAGCTGAGGAAGAGCGTGTGCGTAAAGAGGAAGAAAAGGCTCGGAGGGAGTTGATCAAACAGGAGTACCTGAGCAGGAAGCAGCAAGAACTTCTGGAGGAACAGGGTGTGACCAAACCACGCCCACGTAACAGGAGGCCCCGCCCTAAATCACTGCATCGCGCTGAATCTTCCTGTTCTGCTCGTAAGAAAGCTTTCCTTTTAATGTGCCATATTTCTGACTTGACATGCCTGAATTTGTGCATCTGTACATGCTACATTTGATTAGAACATCACTCTTCCTCTCTCCAGCGGTTAGTCTTTGTTCTGCTCCCTCCGGATCGTCTCTCTCATTGGCCTCTGCTGCTACTGAAGGTGACAGTGTGGCGTCAGGAGGGGCCAGTTCACACAGGTGAGTGGGAACAGACCATCAGTGTGCGGCCCACTTTTCTGGACTTAAAATGATAGGTCTATGCCAAAATGTTGAATTTATTTTTAATGCATTATTTTATTTATTTATTAATTAATTTGTTTATTCATATTTATTCGTATTTATTTATTGGTAATTCATTTATGTATTTTAACTTTTTTTTATTTTTATTTATGTAGATATTTTAGCACTGCTGTCTTGCGGGAAAAGTCAATGAAGCCCAGAAGAACGCCATTCTGGAGGTGAGTGCAGTTTCTATGACAGCACACTTTCAGGATGTTCAAACCTGTATGCTACCATACTACCCTACTTATGCAATACATTTTATGTATACTGTGCATAGTATATTTGCATGATTTGTTATTAGGCCCCGATCAGACCGAACGCATTTTTTAGGTCTGAATCCGCGAGGCCACGTTTTTTGTGACTTTTATGTTGCTAGGCAACCACCAAATCGGCTGCCCTGTCAGTCTAATCAAAGGATTATAGCACGAGCGCTCTAAAATCTTTGGGTTTTGCTGTTATGTAAACTGTAATATTAGCAAAAACCTTAAAAAATACAGCTCCGGGTAACCCGCGACAGACACCAAAAGTTTCTCCTCCATCATTGCAGTCTCCGGACTTTCTAAGCAACGGTAAACGTTTGTCACCACAACGGAAGGCCCGCCTCTCCATTCATTCGATTGAACAATGCAAAAAAACGCGAATGACGTCGGGCGCTTTTCTGTTCCGAGTTGCTTTTTTTTAAACTTCATGCGCTCACAGCGCTTCTCCAAAATGAAGCGCTATATTATTGGCATAGATAGATAGATAGATAAATAGATCATTTACTATCAAGACAGTATTGCATATTAAACAACGTAAAAAATAAAAAAATTTGTTGAGCAGCTACTTTTATATTTATCTGTATATACAGCAATATATGTTTGAGCATGTATTAAATCATTGCCATAATTCCACAGGAAATCGAGCGGTGTGAATCCAACCACCTGATAATCCTTTTCCGTGATGGTGGATGTCAGTTCAGGGCGCTGTACGTATATTCCCCCGAAACAGAGGAGATCGTCAAGCTCAAAGGAACGGGACCACGTGCCATCAGCCGCAAAATGATCGACAGACTCTACAAATACAGCTCCGACCGCAAGCAGTTCACCGTCATCCCCGCCAAGTCTGTGTCGGTCAGCGTAGACGCTCTCACCATCCACGGTCACCTGTGGCAGGCCAAGCGGCCGAGCACGTCAAAGAGAAAATGATCCCGCTTCCCATTGGCTCATCGGATCCAACCGCTGCTTTCTGATTGGCTACTGGGTTAAATTCCAGTCTCTTAAACTGCTGTTTTGCTAATGAGCAGGCCTCTTAATATTCTACTGGTCCACAAGACTCCCGCTTTCCTATTGGCTCACTAGCTGCCGTGCTCCTATTGGCCACTATCTGCCTATTACACAAGCAGAGCTGAGGAAGTCAGAAGTGGGTGGAGCTTGATGTTTGATTGACAGAGTTAATGAATGTGTTTTAGGATTACGTCATCGTTCAGTGTTGGGGGTTTTTTTAGGCAGGAATCTGCATGTGACACTTTTCTGTTTGATTTTACCATAGTATTAATTTACACGGGGAACAAAAGACGACACTTCCACTACTTGAACTATGAATTATGGTTGCTATTGTTACACGGGCACGTGCAAATGTTTGTACGAGCGCGTCCGTTTTTTGTATTTCTCATACCTCTCCATATGCTGCTGTTCATACATGATACTCACTTTAGCAGTGCAATGCAATGAACAAATGACAAGGGATCTATCTGTGTGTGTGTGTGCGTGCGTGTGTGCGTGCGTAGATGTTGACCTCTTCATGGTTTTAAAATATTTTATCATGAAATGATTCTGTATTATCCATCTTTCCTTTTCTTCATGTATTCACGCTGGCTGCTGACAGTATTAATGTACTTTTCTAATTCTTCACTAAAGAATCATAGAAACGCATTGCCACTGATTGTGTGTGTGTGTGTGTGTTCAGTAAAGAATGTATGCACTCCAGGGACTCCTGTGAGCAGGGCTTTCTGTTGTATATGTTTGGATTGTACATAACTTTGCTTTAACTTTTCTTTATTAGCCTATTATTATTATTATTATTTACCATATATTTATTTGAAAGAAGAACACTGAAATTTAATAAATTATACAACCAAAATGATGTCTTGCTTGTGGTGTAATTTTAACAATCTGACCAAAATAGAAATCAAAAATATCCTAATATTCGTGAATTTAACACTCTTTTTTGGGGGCAGCAAACTGATCAAACATCGTAAGTCTATCCCTCTCAGCCTAGTTTTTGGTCTATTCTGCCAGTGTTCGCGAACCCCTCCCGATCTCACCATCGACGGCTCCCTGACCTTCCTCATTGGTGACAGCCAGGTAACAATCATATTTGTCCTAAAGTTTGGCACTGTTTGTCACTGCTGTGAAATTAAAATACTATTAAAACATCTCAATACAGCCTAACTTAACCCTCCATAATGCTTAACAAGCAAGCTAGTCTGGCGCTGGCATAACTTAAGCGTCATGCAAGGTCTGAAATGCCCCCAAAATTCCAGATAAGTTTTTATTTATTTATTTTAAGCGTTTATAACTTAATATAGTTAAACATCACACCAGTGTAGTGCTATTTTCCGGAATATCAGCACAATTGCATGTGACATTCATTTTATACAACAGCTCAATAAACAATTTGATTGTCAGTTATTTAGGCAACATTGTACATTTTGACTCTTTTTGCTCTATTTTGCTGATGAATCGTGCGAGTCAGTGATTCATTCATAAAGTGAACTTTGCTTTGATCATGAATGAATCAGTCGGTTTGAATGAATGAAAGTTTATATTCTACTTAAAGGGATCGTTCACCCAAAAATGAAAATTCTGTCATTTATTACGTCGTTCCAAACCTGTAACACCTTCGTTCATCTTCAGAACACAAATTAAGATTTTTTTTGATGCATTCTGAGAGCTCTCTGACCCTCCATAGACAGCAAGGGTCCTAACACGATTAAGGCTCAGAAACATAGCAAGGAGATCATTAAAATAATCCATGTGACATCAGTGGTTCAACCGTAATTTTACGAAGCTACGAGAATACTTTTTGTGCGGAAAGAAAACAAAAATAACGACTTTATTCAACAATTCGTCTCCTCCGTGTCACCCTATAGCGCCATTTTGGAGAGTATCACATAAGTAAACAACGTAATGAACGTAACATATGCTGTCAGCAGCATCGTACGCAGATACGTTGTTTATGCTTTGATCTGAACGTAAACACCATGTACATAGGTTGCATAATGTTGTTTACGATTTTTAACATCATGTAACTATTTTTATATAAATAATCATTAAAATTATGCCTTAAATAATCTTAGCTACATGTATTAAAGATGATTGGTCATATCTTGTGTTTTAATGACAATACAAGAGCTCGCGATCACCACACACTGCTCCTTTTAATTCATGCTTGAGTCAAACAACTTAAATGTACATCACATACATCATTTACAGCGCAAAATACATGCCAATATTAGACAATTCTTACCTGTAAACGTCTTAAATTGGCAACGTTTAATAAGAAAGCATTAATATACTAAACAAACAGCATGTTACCCACACTACGAGCTATTACGCGGCTACGCAGAAGCCACGCCCACAACGGAAAACGGACCAATCACCAACGGCCCTCTGCGAGCAGCATTGGAATGTCAGTTGGTTCGTGACGTCACAGTTATATGCCAGTAATAAAAAGGCTCACTTTGACGTGTCTGATAAATCACTTGCGGTTCGTTGCTAGTTGCATTGTTTGCACTTTGCACACCTTGCAGCCAACGCTAGTCGTTTTATTGCTAGTTGCATTCTAGTATTTTTCTCACTTTGCATTTCTTCCAGCCAACGCTAGTTACTATTTCAAAATGCTACTTACGTTGCTAGGAGTAATTGCTTTAATTCAAAGAGAGAGGGAAAAAGTCAACAACACCCACTCAGGTCAAGAAGAAAAAGCAGACCAGAGTGATGATGGTAAATGATATGTCCACGTTATGAATATGCAGCAACTCCCTTTCTGTACTGGAGTCTGCACAGGATTCTACACTTATTTGGATGTTTAAAGGTTTTTTAGAGGACACAGTGAAGAATTTAGGGGCTTAGCTGAAGTTCAGTTTTATAAAGTCTGTAACTTAATACAACACAGCATAACACAAATTATACTACACAAACACAATTCAGAAACATAAAATCAACACAGGACATGTTACTTTCAAGTTTTCACTTCTTTCAAGTTCATATTTTAATTTACACAAAAACTGAAATTCACAAAGGGAATTTGCAAATCAATATTACTGTAATTACATTAAGTGATGTTTTAATTCATTGTAATGGCATGACACCTAATTTAATGTCTAAGTGTCATGATCTAGTCACACAAATATTTAAGTTACATGCTAAGGTTACCATGCAAGCTTTGGATGACCTTATTAATATTCATACACGCAACTAATTTGGGAGCTGTAAAGGCACTTTTTTAATGTTTGATTGTTTTTAAACATTTCACTTATTTAAAAACACAATGCTCATGATCATGCCAGAAAAAAGACATCCATGCATGGTGCCAGAAAAAAAGACATCCATGCATGTATTATACATGCATGGATGCCTTTTTTTTCTGGCATGTTCATGAGCATTGTGCTTTTAAATAAGAGAAATGTACATGATGTATACATTGACCATTTACTGAAAAAAATAGAAAGCCATGCCTCCAAAAGGTCACTTCATAATTTACAGCAAGCGTATAGTTGCAGTAATATGAGTATCTGTTAATATAGTTATAAAATATTTCATAAATGTTCTTTTAATGATTAATATCTTTTGGTCCATATTCTCCCCTTTAGGTCGAGAAGTCAATGACACAGGTACAGTCTGTGCCACATCCGACTCTGCTGTTCACTTCTCTCCAGCTTCTTTCAGTGCCGCATCCAGCTGTAGTGATGACGTCCCCCAAACTACAGTCTGTGCCGCGTCCGGCTGTACTGATGACGTCCCCCAAACTACAGTCTGTGCCACGTCCAGCTGTTCTGATGACGTCCCCCAAACTACAGTCTGTGCTGCATCCAGCTGTACTGATGACGACAATTCTGCCAGATTAAGTGATGACGTCTTGTTTTTCACTGCCACGTCCAAATTAAGTGATGATGTCTCGTTTTTCATTGGCACATCTAAATTAAGTGATGACGTCTTGTTTTTCACTGCCACGCCCAAATTAAGTGATGGCATCTCGTTTTTCACTGGCACATCTAAATTAAGTGATGACGTCTTGTTTTTCACTGCCATGCCCAAATTAAGTGATGACGTCTTGTTTTTCATTGGCACATCTAAATTAAGTGATGACGTCTTGTTTTTCATTGGCACATCTAAATTAAGTGATGACGTCTTGTTTTTCATTGGCACATCTAAATTAAGTGATGACGTCTTGTTTTTCATTGGCACATCTAAATTAAGTGATGACGTCTTGTTTTTCATTGGCACATCTAAATTAAGTGATGACGTCTTGTTTTTCATTGGCACATCTAAATTAAGTGATGACGTCTTGTTTTTCATTGGCACATCTAAATTAAGTGATGGCATCTCGTTTTTCACTGCCATGTCCAAACTAAGTGATGACGTCTCGTTTTTCACTGCCACGCCCAAGTTAAGTGATGACGTCTCGTTTTTCACTGCCATGCCCAAGTTAAGTGATGACGTCTCGTTTTTCACTGCCATGCCCAAATTAGGTGATGACGTCTCATTTTTCACTGGCACATCTAAATTAAGTGATGGCATCTCGTTTTTCACTGCCATGTCCAAACTAAGTGATGACGTCTCATTTTTCACTGCCACGCCCAAGTTAAGTGATGACGTCTCGTTTTTCACTGCCACGCCCAAATTAGGTGATGACGTCTTGTTTTTCATTGGCACATCTAAATTAAGTGATGACGTCTCATTTTTCACTGGCACATCTAAATTAAGTGATGACGTCTCATTTTTATCTGCCACGTCCAAATTAAGTGATGACGTCTCATTTTTCTCTGCCACGTCCAAATTAAGTGATGATGTCTCATTTTTCTCTGCCATGTCCAATTTAAGTAGTGACGTCCCTCCATCTTTTTTCCCTGTGATGTCCAAATTAAGTGATGTTGTTTTATTTTATTCTGGCACATCCAAATTAAGTGATGACGTCTCTCTAGCTTTTTTCTCTGCCAAGTCCATATTAAGTGTTGATGTCCCTCCAGCCAGTGTCCCTGCAATGTCCAAATGTAGCGATGACATCCCTCCAGCTTTATTCTCTGTGACGTCCAAAAGTAGTGATGACGTCCCTCCTGCTTTATTCTCTGTGATGTCCAAAAGTAGTGATGACGTCCCTCCAGTTTTATTTTATGTCACGTCTGACTGTAGAGATGAAGCCCTCCAAGCTTCAGTCCGTTTTGTAGCTGACTTGAGTGTTGGCGTCCCTCAGTCTCCAGTCCACGAAACATTAGACTGTAGAGTCAATGTCCCCCAAGCTACAACCTGTGCAGCACCTGACTGTAGTGGTTATGCTCCCCAAACTCATTCAAGCCAGCTACAGGATAATGAAACAACAATTATTGGTTAGTTTGCTACCACAACATAATCCAACACACACACACTTTAAAGTTTATACTTCAGATTGACTTTAATATGCATTTTGTTTAAGAGTAGTTAACATGGAAATGCAATTAATTTAAAGGTATTTCAATTGTATTTATGTATGACAAGTACAGGTAACTTGAATAGTTTTTAGTGTGACAAATGATTGTTTAAAGGCACAAATATTCAATGTAGTATCCCAATTATTATATTTTTTCTCAATTAATTGTAGTTTTTAAATAGATGAAGTAAGTGCTGTCACTGTGACATTTTATGTTGACATCTCTTATTTATCTTTTAAAAGACATCAATTCACACCGTTATGAAATTGGCAGTCAGCTGGGTGAAGGAGGCTTTGGAACCGTTTATGCAGCGACTCGTTTGGATGATGGCCTACAGGTATCAGTTTGTATTACTTACATTATTTTTCTAGCTAAAATTTTTTGTCTTATTATACTTGTCTTATATAGTGCAAGCACTCTTAGTGTACATCAACTATTTAAAGCACTTGTCCTGTCAGACCTGTTTAGACTATTTAAATTCATGAAAATGTACATGTCTATTCAGGGTTAATGTTTGAAATGATAAATGAATTGTAAATCTTACACACATCCCTTTTTTGTTTTGTTGATCAGGTGGCGATAAAATTTGCATCCAACAGGAACACAAAGTTCATCAGCATTGTAAGTAGGCTGTGCTCTCTCTGTTTCTCCTCTCAGTCATTGTTTTCAATTTCAAACATCTCATATTAACATTAACCACAGACTCGAAGTGATTTTTCAGTATGCAGTCTGCCATTGTCAACAGTTGTTAAGTTTAACTTGTTTAAGTCCTATATCTGTCTAACCATCAGAACAACTGTCTTTCTTCTAGGACGGTTGTTCCAAGCCCCTTCCATTGGAGGTCGCTTTGCAAATTCTTGCAAATAAAAGCCCCAGGGTTGAGGAAATCATCCAGCTCCTGGACTGGCAGGTGGATCCTGACTATTACTTTATGGTCCTAGAGCGGCCCATGCCCTGTCAGTCCTTGTATGAATATTTAAAGTGCTACAAGGGCACCATGGAAGAGGACGTGGCACGAGTTATAATGCACCAGGCAATATTCGCAGCTCGAATGTGCTGCCTTCGTGGAGTGTTGCACCGGGATATTAAGCTGGAAAACCTTCTGATTAACCCGGACACACTCAAAGTCAAATTGATTGACTTTGGCTGTGGTGCAATCCTCACCGACGTGGGTTACACGTCCTTTGCTGGTATGTATGATGATCCCTCAAAGCTGTGAAGTGGGTGTCTAATGGGATCCACTGTTGTGAATCAAATGGCATCAAATCATTTCTTGCATGATAATGAGTATCTAGTTAAAATGCTGTGTTAATGGAAACAAAATGTCATCTCCAGGCTCAAGAGAGTACTGCCCTCCCGAGTATCACATGACCGGCAAGTACCACGGGGAACCAGGGACAGTGTGGTCACTCGGGATCCTCTTGTTTGTGATACTGTTTTGTAAATTTCCGAAGAGACGACACCTGCACAAGATTAATGCTAAAAACTGGACCAAAGCTGGCTTGTCGAAAGGTGAGATCTTCACTTCAGCAAAAATCAGTTGTAAATCAGTGGCTTAATTAAGAATGGTCGTTGGGATAATTTGACTGTCGATCAAAGAGATCAGGTGTTAAGTTCAAAATGATAATCAGACATCTCTATCTTCTTTCTGCACAGAATGCTGCGATTTAATTCGCCGTTGTCTACAGATTGACCCAAAACAGCGGATTGAACTGGGGAAACTCAGTCTCCACGACTGGTTTATGGTAAATACATTCTGATAATTTTGAAGTATTTTTGATTTGGTTTGGTTTAATTATCAGACTATGGATATTAGCTTTCTTACTCTTTCTTTTTATAGTTTTCTTTTCCTATGTGCTGTAACTGTCATATAGTCAATCCTCATGCACTGCACAGATGACAAGTTGCAGCGCTGTATGTTTAGACCTTCTGAAATGATTTGACCTGTTCTTAAAACATCCAGTTTTTTTACTCCAAGAATGTTGCCTCTTTTTGTTGTGCATTTGTTTTCCGTCCTGTTTGTGTATTTTGACACTCAACCTGATTTCTGTTGTTTCAGACTGCAGACAAGGAGAATAACAACGGCACAATAATGGGTGAGTTTGGTACCATAAACCTACCATACAACACACACACACACACACACACACACACACACCGGGACATAAAGCTGGAAAACCTTCTGATTAACCCGGACACACTCGAAGTCAAATTAACTGACTTTGGGTGTGGTGAATTCCTCAACGGTGTGGGTTACACGTCCTTTGCTGGTATGTATGATCCCTCAAAGGTTATAGTTGGTCTCAAACTCTGGTGATGAGTTGAGGGCCCTTCACACAGGACTCTTGAGTGAATCAAGCTCACATGAAGCATCATGGAATGGGATCTAGTGTGTTAATGTATATGTACATTACATAATGTATATGTATAAATGTATATGTTAATGTAAACAAAATCTCTTTCCTCCAGGCACAAGAGAGTACTGCCCTCCTGAGTATTACATGACCGGCAAGTACCACGGGGAACCAGCGACAGTGTGGTCACTCGGGATCCTCTTGTTTGTAATGCTGTGTGGGGATTTTCCAAATAGAAGAGACCTGCGCATGATCAACGGTAACAACTGGACCAAAGACGGCTTGTCGGAAGAATGCAGCGATTTTATTCACTGCTGTCTGCAAATCAATCCGAAAGAGCGGATTGAACTGGAGAAACTTAGTCTCCACGACTGGTTTATGGTAAGCAAATTTGAATGATTTTCAAGTATTTTTGATTTGTTTTGGTTTATTTATCAGGCTATAGACATTAGCTTTTTTTGCAAGTGTCATACAGTCAGATGATATGCTGAATGTTTATACTTTCTGATATATTTTTATTTCAGTCCTTAAATTTCCATTGTTTTTTACTGTAAATATGCTGCTTCTCTTTGATTGTTTTTATATGTTGTAATCTATTTAAACAGTAAACCTGATTTCTGATTTTCCTGGTTCTTGTTTTAGATTGCAGACAAGAAGAAATGAGGGGGAGCAAAAGAAAATAGTGTAAGTAATGACAGGAAAGACAGGAAGTTCAGTGACGGCCATGACAGGAACCCAAGCCCCCTGAAATTAGGTCGCAGAAGTGGAGCAATGTACCCTGAGGAAAATATTCATGGCTGCCCCAGTCCTAAACTACAAACATTATATAATCATAATATACAAAATAATAATAATAATATATTAAAAATATAAATCTATTCAAAATAATAACAGATAATTAAATAAATAAATAAAAGAGTACTGCTATGTTGTATAATTACATTTATTATTTAATATGCAAAGTTTGTTATTATTATTATTCATAAATATCATTCAATAAATATAAAAGAGTGCATTAAATTAAATGAAATTTTATATAGTTATCAATATATACAATTATATAAAACTACTACTAATAATATAGTATAAATATAAAGCTATCAAAAATAATAACAAATAAATAAAATATAAAAAGGTGAATAAAATATAAATAAATATAAAAGATGCACTGATATGTTGTGTTGTATAATTACATTTATTATTTAATATAAAAGGTTTATTGTTATTATTCATTCATAAATATCATTAAATATATGAATATAAAAAGGTGCATGAAATAAATGTCATTTTATATAACAACAATATAGTTTATAATATATAAATATATAAAACTCAACAAAATAACAACAGTATAGTTTATAATATATATTAATATATATTATATGCATTTTTGAATAAATACATTTAAATTATATATAAATATATGTGTGTGTGTGAGTTTGTGTATAGCTATATATACTTCGGTTTTAATGGTCAAAAAGTGAGATCTAAGCCGGTAAACATTTCATATTTGACAATTGTGTTACGATAGAAATGTTAAACAACCGACAGTAATATCCAGGGATGCAAACAACTCAATATTCTGAACAACTAGTAGTTAATGCTGTATTTAAATGCGTGCCAGAGATGTCTTTCTTCTGTATGCACATGCAGTTGCTAGAAATCAAGAGGTATAAGCTTTGACTAAAAACTAGATACAAGCCATAATAAACCTAAACAAATACAAATGCTTTATATTGGAAATAATACCAAAATCACATCTGCCTACTTTATGAACTCCAGAAACTGGATTGCTTTTTGAACCAAGCCTAAATAACAGGCCAAAGACATTTATAACAGGTGGACATGGCAACACCTCAAGAACGCACTTTGTGAGTGTAAAGCCGCCTTCCAAACATAAAGAAAACACGTCGTCTCAGTCGATGATGGTTTGGCAGCATGAACATTCTGCTAAAATGTTCAGGTTTGGACAGACATGAGGGTGAGTACATTTTTACAGTTTTTGTCTTGTGAACTAACCTTTTATATTTCACTGAGGTCACTTTTCTTACTCTGATGAAAAACAGCCTGGTCCACTGAGCTGGATCCTGCTGGTCTGATGGTTTTAGAGGGGATTTTGGTCACTTTTCCTGCTGTCCGACCAACTAAATCAGCAAACCCAGTTCATCAGGTTGTTTATTGAACAAGCAGCTCTTTTGATATATTTTATGATATACAGGTGCATCTCAATAAATTAGAATGTTGTGGAAAAGGAGTAATCATCACAATTAAAAGAACCAAAGACTTAAACTACTTCAGTCTGTGTGCATTGAATTTATTTAATACACGAGTTTCACAATTTGAGTTGAATTACTGAAATAAATGAACTTTTCCACGACATTCTAATTTATTGAGATGCACCTGTACATACAGTACAGATGTAATGGAATGTCTCTCTCTGTTTTGGGATTATAGTATGGGATTATTGCCAGGATCAACTGGAAGTTCCTTGTGAAGAACAGAGGACACGTGACAATGAACATTACAAATGTGCAATTAGAAGAAAATTAGAATATGAAAGCTCAGAATATGGTAAGTGCAGATTTACTGGATTAAATTACTATTATTGCTAGAGTGAAATTTATTACATGATACATAGCATCTTATTGTTTTCTTATTTCTGTTTTTCATTAACAAACCTCAGTGTATTATGTATGTTATGCATTACAAACCAGAGATGCTCATTGATTCATATTTTGTACCAATCATTATCACAGTAGGTTATGTCTTAAGTGAACATAAACAGTTAAAAAAGAAATCTGATGCGTATCAATGCATTGGATCTGTGCGTTAAGTCTTAAAGTGACAGCAGCCGATACTGTATTCTGTAAAGCTTTAATACGTAGAATAGCAAACTATATAAAAAGTGACAGCCACTTTCAGTTTTTGCATTTGTCCCACATACTAAATAGGGATTGTGAGTTATTGACAGAAAATAAGGTGTTAAACAGTGAGGATGAGATTCACTATAAAGGTTTGAATGCTTAGAAGTTTTCAAGCAGACCAATAAATAAACTGCAGCTGATAGTATGTTAGCAATTTATTCATAGAGGGACAGTGTTAATTAAAATGATCTCTTCATGGGTTATCATATACAAGTCTAACCACTCACAAAACATAACACACATCTAAGGACATAGATGTAAAAAAAACTGTGCGACGTTTACAGAGGTCCACTACACAAACATGAAAGTGCATAAGTAGCTGAAACAGTATTGCAGAACTACAGAGGCACTTTAAAATGCTTTTTAGATGCTCAACAATGTACTTCACTTGTAATTAATGTGAATAGCATTGAGATGCAGACCTTTAGTCTTTATAATGGCCATGAAAAGAGAATGGATACACACATGTAGTTTAGCTTTCAAACAGTGTCTTGAAAGCGCTGCCTATCTCTCGGATCATGTCAGAGGTGATGGTAGATCTGCCGTGTTTGTGGAAGGCCTGGTGATTACATTGCCTCGTCAGAGATGTAGCACCAAATGCAGCTCCCAGCGAGGGATTCATGCTGGAAATGAACATTTACAATTAAACTGAAAGTGTTATGCAATGACACATTAAATAACTACCGAAGACAGAGCAACTTACTAGGGCTGTCCGAAAAATGTGTTAAAAAAATGAAGTGTGCATAAGGCAGCCTTGTCAGTGGCACATGAGATGTGATGACAATGAAAGTGTCGTTGCATTTGAATGTTTTTGTTAGCTTATCCAGTTCAACCCACTAGAATCGGTGCTGCTGTGTTGTACATTCAAAATATTGTGGAAAAAGAGAACATCAATGCAGAGAAGATCTTGTTTTTTTAAAACAAGCTGTTCACACAGAACCCATATTTTGCACATTATCTTGAGTAATGTAAGTTCATCTTTTAAAAAACATGTCTCTAGACTTTATGGCTATTTTTTTCCCCATCCGACTGCATCTCATGTTTTTAAATGAAAAAGTACTCTGTGTGATTGGCTTTCGGCCTTTTGTATTAAACTATGCATACATACATGATGTCAGTACCGTTTCTAGGCATAGATTATTGGGGCCTAGGGCGCCACCAGCAGGAGGGGGCGCCAATGAGCGCATGTACTGGTGTTACATTTTAGCAGGGTTGTGATGAGTGGCACGGCCACCCTGAAATATGATTGCCGCCCCCACTGGATCCCCCAACATCATTGGGCTACAGTACTGTCATTCTGACGATGCCTGTATGCCATAGGATCAGAGTGATGTCAATTGCTGCCTGATTGTCGCATGCAAAGTTTGCATTTGGAGCACTTAACAACATCATTAGATCAATGGGTTCTGTCAGTGCTTTGTCAAGGTAAGTCTTTTTTTGCCATGCAATAAAGCCAAGTTCAAAGGCCAATTTAAAATATTGGTACAATAAAAAGTGCACAAAATCAGTATTTTGTTTACGCAGTATTTGTGGCAGTCGAGAAATCATGTTGTGAAATCGGTCCAAAATGTGTGCCTTTTTGTGCCAATGCATTGTTAAAGGATCAGAGTGTTGTGTAATATTCCCAACAAACTTTAACAGCCAATTAAAAAATATTGGTGTAGTAAAATTTGCTAATTCACAAGATCAATACATCCTTGTCAAATTTAACGCATCCTTACGGAAGTGTCGAAATGCTGAATCAATTAATTCACTTCCAACAGCGCTTAATGGGAGCAGCGTCATGATGTTGTTTTGTTTATAAATGTTTAAGCAACTTAATTAATTATATTTGGTTTATAAAATTATTTTAAACATTATGCACTTTTTTCCCCCAGTTATTTCATCGCTTTGAAGAAATGTGCATTGAAGGAACTAAGCCAAAATCCTTTTTTCCCGCTAACTGAAATTATGCCTTTTAAATTTGAATATCATTTAAATATTGATAATATTGAAGTACAAAATTGTATTTAGTTTTTCAGCCATTTTGACAGCCCTACAACTTACCCTTTAGTTGCATCTGGAGGTGAGCTGAACGCCAACACTTTAGAGAAAGGAAACGTAACCATATGAAGTTTGAATGTTTCAAGAAAATCACTAACTGTTCTTTCCGTCAGTAATAATGTCCTCCTCCCCAGGGACGGACTGGGAGTAAAAAACGGCCCTGGATTTTCTCCCAAATAGGCCCACCACAACTACAAACAGCCGCTACTATCTCACAATATTACAGCAATAAATGTATCGCATTTATGGCAAATAACATCACAAAACCCAAGGTGACCCTGCTGAAAAAAACAATAGAAACCATCACAGAAATTCTAATGGTTTCCACTACAAATGCCATTACAAACATTACAAACCATCAACTTTTAATCATTAAAACCATTAAATAATGGTTTCCTGTAGTGTGTTTTGGGACATGTTCCATTAGGATTTAGTGGTTTTAACAATAATAATATTTAACAACAATAATAGGCAACCAATGACCAGTAGAGATCAATAGGGTCCATTACAATTTCCATTAAAACAATACAATTTCCATTATAACCAGTAAAACCATTACAAGTTCTATTGATGGTTTCTATTGTTGTTGTTGTTTTTCAGCAGGGGATTGAAATAAATGTATTATTATATGAACTTAAATACTTGAAATCTACATAAAAAGAGCAGAAAGCAAAAATGTATATGACATAATAATAAACATAAAATCTAGAAACCTGAAACTACAGAATGTGTGTGTGTGTGTGTGTGTCATGTTAATCGGAGCAATCACCTAATAGCTACTTCATTTTCTCTATTTTCTAACTCAATATATGTCAAGTGTAACCCGTTGTAGAATCGCTGCTGTCTCTTTATGAATGAATGAAATATTCATGTCAGACTGACTCAGACAATGCAGAGTGATAAATAGCAGTGGACGCTTGGACTAGGGGTGTCCTGGGATTTTACTATAGTGCTATATGCTACGTGCTCTATAGCGAGAGAGGCGGGCAAAGGTAACCTGATGTAACTGTTCGCTTTTTTAATTTTTTTTATTTTAGCTTCTCCCAAACACCTTTATCTTCACGTTTTTTGCTTGCCATCACGAGCCCTCTCTCCTTCGCGTCAGTTTCGGTTTATTATAAGCAATAATAGATTGCATTAGCGCTCCCTTTTGTCGGCCATCAACGTCACTTAATCTGACACTTTTTCTTTGATGATGAACCAGCCAGGACTTCTCCAGAACGTCCAGATGGCCAGTCCACCCCTTCTGCAGACTATATATACAGACAATATATATATATATACACAAGACAGTACAGAGACACAATATACACTTAGCCTACATGACTATAGATCAGTGGTGGACGAAGTACACAAATCAAGTACTTGAGTAAAAGTACAGATCCGTATAAGTCGCCCAGAGTAAGATTTAGTCGCATATGCGAGTGATTTACTCGCAATGTAGAGGGTTGAGTGGGCTTAAATAGATCACCCTTTACAGCAGATTTAGTTCACAAACAACTGACAGCTTTGACCTAAATATGATTTTCAGTTTCAATAATTAATCCTAAAATTCAACATTAGTAACTTACATTTAGCAGCATCAGTCGCGCGCGCGGTTCTTACTTGTGAATTCAGTTCACTGGAGACTCGCACTAAACGGTTCATTTGAATCAGTGAGTTGTCGACTCGAGAACAGCTGCATTCGGATCATTCCAATTCGTGAATGAATCGTTTGTTGCGATTTGCGAACCGATTTAAAAGGTTCATTGAAAAGAATCAGTTCGTTCTTGAATCAGACACCGCTTCTGCGTGTCGGAGCACGTGATATACGTTACGAGTAACGTATATCGTAACGAGTAACGATACGTTTTTATGAAATGTAGTGAAGTAAAAGTAAAAGTTACTCAAAATAAAACTACTCCAGTAAAGTACAGCTACTTGAAAAATGTACTTAAGTACAGTAATGAAGTAAAACTACTTCGTTACTGTCCACCACTGCTATAGATCAGCTGCTACTGGTGCAATAATATGTCATAGTTTAGTGACTACATAACAGTTTTTACAGACTATATCATATTTAAATTTTTTAATTAAGAGATTATTCATTTATAAAGCATTTAAAATTTTTCAAAACCACAGACACACTTTTCATAAAAATACACAAAGAAATCCAGACCAAATGTATATAACCACATTTTCCTTTTAACCTGCAGGTTTTTGTTTTTCAGTGGTTGGGACTTTCCATTGACCACAAGTTTTTAAGTGTTGAACTGAAACCCTCACTCGGTTGGTTTTCAAAACGACCCATCTCTATAGTGAGAATTTATGGCTGTTGTATAAAGGAGGTATACAAATAGCTTGACATTTTTACTTTTTAATCGTTCTCCTTTAACATGATTTCCCCCCCCCCCCCCCCCCCCCCACCCCGCTATTTTAGGTCCTTATCAAGTCAAATACATTACAGACAAGGCATGGCTTAGGAGTGATTATGTATTACTCGACTCATCGACTAATACAGACAGTGTCTCAAGTACTTTTACAAGGCACATATTTTGCTATTAAAGCTAATCTGATTCTGTATTTAGTGTCTCCTGCCAGCAGATGGCAGTAGATAGTCTATTTACAAGCAAGACACTTGCATTTACAGTTGTTAACATGAAAGTTACATCAAAAATAAAAATACATAAAAATGTTAAAAACAGATGAAACAGACTCATTACCTTTTTTTTTTAAATGTTCCTAATACTATCTGTACTGCTAGTGCTCTTGAATTAGAAATACAATAAATGTGTGATATTCACATTTTTAAATCTACATTAAAATGTGATCAATGTTAAACTCACTCATAAGTTTAAACTCACTAATGAGTTTAAAGTTGATTCAGAATCTTATTAATTTATTCAACTAAATGCCATTAGGTTCTTACAATCAAATTCAACAAACTTGTCTTATTAATGGGTGATTTAAAGGTTATTCCAATCCGTGTATTTAATTTCTGAGTTACTGTTCGGGATAGCCAATAGGAGTGAAGCAGAGGCGGGCTAATCGACCTCTTCTGTCCAATCATCTTGCACGCCTGAGCAATGCAGCGCGCTCATCGTCTCGTAACCTTTTTAATATTCACTGAATAAGTCCTCACCACTGGAAGGTTACCCGGCAATATCAGCATAATTAATTAATATTTATAAGTTTCCCAGTAGGATTCAGCACTACCTAATAAATATTCATAAGCTAAGCGTTCTCCACAGTGGAATTTCGAGAACAGCCCAACTTTGCGCGTGCTCTCACGGTGATGTCACGGATTTTAAAATGGCGGTTCCAACGTCTGCTTTGAAATTACATTCATAATCTACCGCTCACAGTTCAAAAATAATACAACGGGCATCATGTTTTGAGAGAAATATTGTTCACAGATAAAACAAAACACTCTTATTTCGATCCAGAATGGATTCTGTGGTCGGAGAGGATCAAACGCTGCCGTTTGACATCAATCTGAGGTGAAGCGCTTTATTTTTTACATTTCTGTCAGAGTCTGTCAGGTAACGTTAACTAGCGTTAGCATGTTAGCATGAGGGGAGAGAACATTTAAAATAAGCAGCGAAAATAGTTCCTACCAAATGTTTTCAGTAAGTTATTCAACATTGGAATTTTAAAATGTTTAGTGGAAATCCGCTCGACAGATAAAACATAAGATGAGCTAACGTTAGAATTACAGCACATTAAACTATTCTCCGAAGTCGGAGAAGATAATAGTTTTAGATTTGTATGACTTCATTTAACCTTTATCATGATTTACGTGGCGAATGTGATGCTTTTATTCTGTATTATCTCAGAAATTATGCATATGATGCTTTTGTTACTCACTTTCATCCGTCTGACAGTTACGTGTGTTCTTGACAGCTGCAAAGACGAATTTCTGAAAGTGTTCATTACGTTAGTTGGTTTGATTCAGTTCCAACTAATATATCAGTATGCTTCTAATATGTGTATACTTATGAATATTTCATATTTTGCATTGACATTTTCTGTTTATGTGGAATCTGATTAAGTCTGAACCCAGCTTTTGTGGTTGTTATTATATTGTTGAACATGTATGTGGAGTTAAAGTTTGAATCTCACAGCCTTCGTGTTAAAAACAAAACACACATGATCCTCTCAGTTAAATATAGCAGGGACTCGATCTCTAAAGCATCTGGGCACACGAGGCTGTTTTTGACATTGTTTACTGCGTTCAGGAGTCAGATCAGTGTTTGAGGAAAATATTTTGGAGAGTCAATACATTCACAAACCGTGATCAGACAGGGATCATTAAATAATTATAATGTAATGTATTAATAACAACATTTTGTATGCATCAAATGCAGTGCATTAATTATAGCTGTCTGCGTTGAACTGGATGAGGCATGCATTAAAATAGATGTATTTGCATGAAACAAAAGTGCAGTTAATTAAGTCGTATGCAGACCAAATCAAATTCAACCAGACTAGAAGAATATTTAGTTGAATTTTTTTTTAGTTTATTAGAGCAATGCATTAATTGCACAGAAAGCATTAAACGCATTGCATTCAGTTTCAGTTTCTAAAGTGGCTTTAGTTGTGTTGAGTAATGCTGACAGACAGAGAGAGAGAGAGTCTCTAGCTGCTGTTATGTGTTGATCATGCGCTGTCATAGCAGAAAACACATTACTTCCTTCCTGGAAACGGCACATAGCGGAATAGCGCTCCTGTTTATTATCGGACGCATTGATCTCTATATTTTACTTTTTTGTGGCCATGTGAACATGAAGGACTGATGTAGGTAGGTTGTAACTCCGTTACACCTGTGCTGCTTGTGTATAGAGTTAGTGCTGTAGATGTGCAGCTGTGTATTTGTAGTAGATCACTGCTTTATTTCAGAGCTCAGACTCTGTCAAGTTCAGCAGCAGGTCTCTAATGGGCAGGAGTTGAAGGACTCTTGGGTTTGATGGTCAAGTTAGAGACTGTCTGTGCTGTCCTGATGGTCGTGTCATTGCAGTGTCACCTTTATAACGCAGGTGGTGAGCCTGTGGGGAAACACAAGACGAAAGCTGATAGCAGTCAGCTGCTTGATTCTCTGACATCTGAGAGGAGCTTTAACCAATTTAAATACATTTCTGAGACTAACTCGTTTGTGAACCCATAAGATAGTTATATAATAGTTTATGTGTGTCTTCCTGTGGCTAGCACAATGCTAACGGTGCAGGAAAACGTGAGAAGAGGAAGTTGTTTGGCTGTGATGTGTTGAAGGCATTGAATCCGTTTGGCTTCATCCATCCTGCACAAAATACTGTAGATTAAAATAAACAGATGAACAATAGTTGTGTTGAGAGACACTGTTTACATTGTTATTGAGCAAAGTTGCACCTGCTTGTCTCCACATGAATGTGGTCTCATGAATGCTATATGTACAGTGGTGTGAAAAAGTGTTGGCCCCCTTCCTGATTTTTGAAGCTGTTGTATTTTTAGGCTACATTTTTGTCAACACACATTGGATATAGTGGTCATTGGGAGTTGTGTTGGGCTTTTTCAGTGGCTGATGCTCATGTGGACATATGGCTGATTTGAGAGGAAATAACTAGAGATCTAAACTAGAGATCAACCAGTAATCAGTAACTGGTCTAAAAGTTAAATGCTTAAGTTGCTATTATTATATATGTATTATGTATTTATTGTTTTAGTCTAATAACGATTACAATATTATTGTTTAAAAATGCAGAAATTAAAAAGAAATTAATAGTTTGTGTATATTTGTCAGGATCTCTACTTTGCGAGTAAATCACTCGCATATGTGACTAAATCTTACTCTGGACGACTAAATAATGTCTAACATTAGCCATTGGCTAATAAATTCTTAGATTTTACACGCCAGTATGTGTGTGAGAGGCGTTCAACACAAATTTTCACTCGATAAACACGCTGACTGAGCGCTTGAGAGTTTCGCTCTCCGTCAAGCGATCTGTACTATTTGGATGCGCTCAGTGGATCATGTCATGTACTCAATGGATGCGCAGTATGTAGCACGCAGCACACCTGTATTTGACGTACCGTAAACTAGTGTGAAGGCGCGCAACTCGCCGTCGCTTTACTGATAGCGCAGTGTTTCTCACACATGCATCGAGCTGTATTACTTTACAAGTTAGATTTTGAAAATTATATACTTTTAAATGTAAGTATTTGAAATACTTTCAAATAAAATGACATAAATCAGCAAATGCCACTAATTTCAAATATCGGCCTATAAATTGGTCTAATTGAGATATTGGATGTATAAGAAATAAGATGCATCAGATGCTTAGACCTGTGAGGCTCTTCTGTTTGACAGCTGCTCCGTCTTATGTAAGTCCAGTGTGCTGAGTGTCCCAACAGGCTTGCCGTAGGTCTGGGTGACTGTCAGAGGAGCAAAGGGGATTGAACTTGTTAGGAAGCCAAGAGTTACAGCAAATACACACAAACACAACATAAACATGCTGTAATCTGTACATTCACATTAGTTTCTGATGGCCTGCTTACATCATGCTCTCGCTTGTAGCCAGTGCTGCACTTTAAAACGGTTATGAAAGCACACACACACTTTATTTCTGCTCCTGCCTTGAGGTTGGGTTATGAAAAGCGTCCACAGACGTATGCATTGTCCGTCCTCTCAGTACTTGTGTGTGTTTCCATGAGCTGGATAGTAAAACAGAATAGATGCTGTAGTGTTGAGTGTAACCGCTGGATATTTGCACCTGCTTCATGGATGAACACTGACAATTTTGTGGCTTTGTTGTGGATGCAGTGTATTTGTCTTGCTGTTTCACTTTTTTTTGTTTTTTATTATACATGTTTAAACTTCCGTTTGGCTCTTTGCGTTGTGTGTGTGTTTATGTTGCAGTATTTCCAGACTGCCAGAGTCTCTGAACAGCGGCAACTTCAGCATGGACGACATGACCGGTACAAACACCCTCATGTCTTGTAATGTAATCTGTAAACAGAAAACACGAAAGAGAGATATAGGTGCTTTTTAACTATTTTGCATATTCTTTTAAGGAACGTAGATCTGTGTACTTTAGCACATTTAAGACTATAGCCTCTGTTGAATTATCGAGATTAAGTCGGTTATGTAAAAGAACAAGATGAAAAGAAGCAGTTATTTTGTTCTTCCCTCCAGCCTTTTACCTTTAAAGGGGTCATATGATGCGATTTTAAATTTTTCCTTTCTCTTTGGAGTGTTACAAGCTCTTGGTGCATAAAGAAGATCTGTAAAGTTGCAAAGACTAAAGTCTCAAATCCAAAGAGATATTCTTTATAAAAGTTAAGAGTCAACCACGCCTACCTAAAACGGCTCGTTTTAACACGCCCCCACATGTCTACATCACGATGTGGGAAGATTGCATAACGCCGCCCAAATGTTCAAGCAAAGAAAGAAGGCGTAACTTTTATCCTCGCTGTAGTATTGTTGTTGCC
>NW_015628031.1:577706-591446 GCF_001515625.1 Sinocyclocheilus rhinocerous
GCGGGGCATAGAGGAGAAACAATAATGTACAAAATGCGGAAGATAATGTGTTTTTTGAACCTTAAACCGCATAAACACATTTCATTACACCAAATACACAAAATAATGTTCTTTTTAGCAACATCATATGACCCCTTTAACTCTGTAATGAAGACACACAGTCTGACACACTTGTTGTATTTCTCTCTGATGTCTGTCCTTGCGTATCAAACCACATGGTCTTAATCAGATTTTCATCAAAGCCTCAAAGGGTCAAATGAAAATAAGTGAGACAATGATAATTTCTGGAGTTAACAGAAGTGTGTTTGTTGTTCATTTGTTTATCTGTTGTCTTGTCGTCTGCAGCGCCTCTGTTTCCAGGGCAGAGGATGTCTCCAGCCAAAGCTCTGACCATGAAAGATTATGAGAACGTAAGTACAACAATATCAAAATGTTTGCTTTTGTTTGTTTTCTTAGAATGAGAGAGAGAAAGTTGGTGAACTTTTTAGGCAGCTGTGCATATGATGCCTAAATGCTGTCTTGCTAGGCAGCTCACTAGTAGGGCTGGGCAAAAAAAAATAGATTTTTCGATCAATCGTTTTTTTAAATGACGTCGATTCGATATCGATTCTCAAAAGCCGCGAATCGATTTTTTCCGGGATTTATTTCAGCACACATTTAAAATAAGATCTGATTAACGTGAATCTTATCATTAGTCTTCTCCACTAGATGTCACCCTTATTTACCTTGCGCGATATTACAACAGAAAACCTGTCATTCATTCAGCTCTTATCATGGCCATACGCGTGATTCGCAAAGCTCAGGTGAAGTGCTATAGTAATACTATAAATCTGCGGAAGAATTTG
Source organism: Sinocyclocheilus rhinocerous (assembly GCF_001515625.1). NCBI lineage: Eukaryota > Metazoa > Chordata > Actinopteri > Cypriniformes > Cyprinidae > Sinocyclocheilus > Sinocyclocheilus rhinocerous. The sequence goes on from NW_015628031.1 coordinate 578,552, forward strand.
ATATCACCGATACCCAGCCCTACTCACTAGGTGTTAAAACATTCTGAAATATGAAACACATTATTTTAAGCAAGTTTTTCTTTTCATAGCAGGCAGTACAGTTTATGCAAAAACAAAGCAGCACACGTAGATTTCCTTGATTTCACTTCTTAACTATCTTTCTTAACTAGCATGTCTGCTGATTTATCAAAATCTGAAAATTTCTAAATCACATTTGAACATAGTTTTCTTGCTTTTTTTGTTTATTAATTTGGAACTAAACCCTTTTGATTATGAGCTAATAAAGAAATAAGTTTGAGTAAACCTGCTCAATATTAGATTAAAGGAATAATTTACCCCAAAAATTTAATTGAATTTGAAAAATGTAAATTTACTCCTCCCCAGGCCATCCATGACATGGATGAGTTTGTTTCTGCATTGGAAGAGATTTGGAGAAATGTAGCATTACATCACTTGCTCACCAATGGATCCTCTAAAGTGAATGGGTGCCGGCAGAATGAGAGTCCAAACAGCTGATAAAAACATTGCAATAATCCATAAGTAATCCACACCCCTCCAGTCCATCGATTTACACCTTGTGAAGTCAAAAGCTGTGTGTTTGTAGGAAAGCCGTCATTAAAGGGTTAGTTCACCCAAAAATGAAAATTAGGCTGCGTTTTACTCACCCCCGATGCATCCTAGGTGTATATGACTTTCTTCTTTCAGACGGATCCAGTCGGAGTTATACAAAAAATTGTCTTTGATCTTTCAAGCTCTATCGTTGCACTCAGCGGGTGTTGCATTGCTTCTGTCCAAAAGACGTGAAATAAAAAGCACCCTTCCATAAAAAAAAGCCGTGTGAGACACTTTTTTTTTATGGAAAGGTGCTTTTTATTTCACGTCTTTTGCACAGAAGCAATGCAACACCCGCTGAGTGCAACGGTAGAGCTTGAAAGATCAAAGACAATTTTTTATATAACTCCGACTGGATTCGTCTGAAAGAAGAAAGTCATATACACCTAGGATGCATCGGGGGTGAGTAAAACGCAGCCTAATTTTCATTTTTGGGTGAACTAACCCTTTAAGCCATCACTTCTGGTCAAAATATGAGTCTGTAATCCATAATAACTAGGGCTGTCAGTCGATTCAAATTTTTAATCTAATTAATTACATGGTTTCGATTAATTATTCTAATTAATCGCAAAATAAATTTGACTGTGAAAATACCCACAAAAGATTATTTAAAGATATTTTTGTGTTTAATGAGAAAGTATCAAGTAGACATTACAAATTGTAGCTTCAGAAATATTTTATTTGATTCAACAAAAAAATGTATTACACATAAACATTTAGGCTACAACGGCCTAACGTAAACTATGGAACATAAAAGAAGATAATTTGAGAAACATCTCAGTATTGTTTGTTCATACAATGAAAGTCATTCCAAAACAGCTTTGTACCAACAGTCTTCAAAATACCAAAGTCCCTTTAAGGGTATTCTATAGTCTTTGAAAATACCTTCCTTTATGTTCCACAAAAGAAAGGCTTGAAACGACATGAGGGACGTGAGAGTAAATGATGACAGAATTTAAATTTTTTGGGTGAACTCTCCCTTTAATATTATTATTATTATTAATTATTAGTATTATTATTAAATGATACTCTAAATAAGAAACTAAAACTACCAGCAGGTGGCGGTAAATGTAATACATTCGATTCGTTCAAACGGCTGATTCATTCAGGAATGAAGTAAATGGCTCCCTCTATGAATGGGCCTTTGAATCATTGACACGATTCGTTCAAAACACAGATTCATTCAGAAACTAAACACCTCTGTGTTGCTCGAAGACGCACAACAATTCTGCTATGGCTTTAAAGGTAATATATTCTTTGCAAAATTGAGCAAAAACACATAATATTGTTTAAAATATATCACAATATCAATTTCTTATTTACAGAACTGTTGTATAAAATCACATTTAAACTTGTGATATTTGTGACAAAATCAGCACTCATGTAATAGCCTACTGCTCTCCCTACTCGAGGCAAGGCAAGTTTATTTATATAGCACATTTCATACACAATGGTAATTGAAAGTGATTTACATAAAAGAAATGAAAAAAAAAAAATAAAATAATCACAACAATAAAACAAGGAATTTAAAACTTTGAAAATGCTATTTAGATTTGCTATTGAATTTAAAACAATTAGAAAATGATTATACATAAAATACAGTGCAATCAGTTCGGACATTGCACAGTGCTCATTCAGTAAATGCACAGCTAAACAGATGAGTTTTGAGTCTAGATTTAAATGTGACTAATGTTTTCACACATCTGATCTCTTCTGGAAGCTGATTCCAACTGCGGAATTACTCTATTACACGTGTGATATCGTATGATATAAATATGAGACAAAAACACATACAGGGGCATTTTTGCACTAACATCTTGAATTTTAGGGCATAACTGCATTTATGGAGTTGTTGCCTTGCATCATATTTGTCAACAGTCAGCTGTATGAAATGTAAGATGATTTACTGGTCTGGGGGCGGGGCCAGTGCGTTAACTGCGTTAAAATATTTTAATCGCGTTATTTTTTTTATAACTAATTAATTAAGTTAACGCGTTAAACTGACAGCCCTAATAATAACATTTCCTTCAGTTAAAAATTCCATCTCCTGTTGTTCTCTCATATCAAAATCCACCCATTAGAACTGTTTTGGAGTGTTTTTGCTTGTAAATGGTTCTTGGTCTGTATATATTTCTCTACTGAATCAGACAAGTCCATTTTCACTGGAGGAAGCATGATTATGGACTCGGTTTGAAGTTAAAAACATCTTGATGGATTTGTTTCCTATAAACATGCAGCTTTTTGCTTCACAAAATGTTAATTGATGGATTGGAGTCTCGATTACTTGTGGATGATTGTGATGTATTTATCAGCTGTTTGGACTCTCATTCTGATGGCACCCATTCACTGCAAAGGATTCTTTGCCAAGTAAGTGATATAATGCTAAATTTCTTTAAATCTGTTTTGATGAAGAAACCAACTAATCTGAGTTGGAGTACATTTTCAGCAAATATTTTTGAACTTCATTTTTAACAGGTCGGTATGCAACTAATATGGTTTTTTTGGCAGTAATGAAATTAGGGTATGGATATCTGCCTGTCCATTTAAGGAAAAGTGTTTATTTCTTTACTAAGATAAAGATCTGTGTGCATTCCTGTGGCTGTGTGTGTCTGAATGAGAGAAATTGTGTTTGTGTGCTGTAGAAACACAGAGATCTTTCAAAGCAAGGTACAACTGCCCATCACTGTGGTATTTGTGGTTATTCCACACTCTCTCGTTCTATTTGTATATTTTTCTTCCCTTCCCCCTCTTTCTGCCCCAGATGTTGAAGTGAAAAACGCTCGGAGTACAATGACTCACAGTTCACTGCCCTGCCAGTCTCTCTCTCACACACACACACACACACTCATGCCAACCCTCATTACAGACCCACACACAGCCTGTTATAGTCACTCTGTTTCTCTTTTAGTTCTCGTCTCCTCCCTCCCCATCTCTCTTTCAGTTATATGGAGAACAGCTTTCCTTATGTTTATTCATGAATGAGCTTGAATATTGTAATAAGGAAGAACTGCATACAGAAAATGAAGGTTTTCTCCAGTTCGTGAATGAGTCGTTCAGTCTGGTTTTGTGAACTAGATCATTTGTAAGATCTGACTCAAAAGAATCACTTGTTCATGAATCTGAACTTTCATGAATGTCACAGGAAAACTACTATTTTTTGTGAATAACAGTATAAATTCCGATTTGTTCCTTAAAATATTCCACACATATTGCTTAAATAGAAGATTCGGGTACATTTTCTCCTTGTTTGTATTGTCTGTGTCTAAATAAAGAGTATTTTGGGAATCATTTCTATGGTTCCCCTGCAGCAAATCACAGCTCTGAAGAAGGAAAACTTCAACCTGAAGCTCAGGATCTATTTTCTGGAAGAACGTGTGCAGCAGAAATGTGACGACTCCACCGAGGACATTTACAAAACGGTGACTGACACACACTGTCACATACAAGTACACACATGGCATAGTTCATCTCTTCATATTAAAGCAAGCAGTTGTTTTGTGCTTGTTGATCTCAGTTTTTTATTATCGTAAGTAACTTGTCTGTTTGTGTAGAATATTGAGCTGAAGGTGGAGGTGGAGTCAATGAAACGAGATCTGGCTGAGAAACAAGAACTGCTTGTGTCCGCATCGTAAGTCCTGCCCACTTGTTTACTTACTATTTTTACTAATCATTGGTACGACATGATAGAGAGTCAAGTGATAAATCCTGTTTCTTCCTTGTTCATCTCGATGATTGTTTGCCGAAAAATTGCTACATTTTATCTCTTGATTTTTGTTTTTATCTGTTTCTGTTTGACAGTTTTGAAGTGTAGCTCCACCCATAGTCAAATTTGACTGGTCCCAAATTAAATTCCACATAGCCATTAAACATCAAATTGTTCTGATTGACTGAATTCATTACCTAGTTGCAACTTTTTGCTTTAAGTGGGACAAAAAAAAATCACAGTTAAAAAAATTGTCTATTTTTTTTTTTCATTAATTTCAGTCTGTTTTACTGAAATGGCTTATAATATAAAAAAATAACTGCACCTGGTTATTACTCATTTGTGCTTTCAGATGAAATATTTACAAATGAAAACATGCAGAATGCAATAGATATAAGACATGGATCTAAATGGTGTGTGTTTGTTTGTGTAGGAAAGCTTTAGAGAGTTTAGCCAGTCGAGGTGTTGATGATGGCAGAGAGAAAATGCAGAGAGAAATGGACTCACTCAGAGAAGCTTTCAGCGCTCGGATTCAAGAACTCGAGGAGGTAAAACAAACCCTACAATGTTTATAACAAATGCTTGGGAATGTGTCCTCCATCTTTAGTCAGTGCTTTCTCTTTCTCTCAAGTCTCTGCAAGCCGCCCAAGAGGAGCTGGAAAGCATGGCCACCATTGCAGAACAGGAGAAGCTGAAGAATCTTGGATTGGAGAAAGAGCTCCAAGCTGCCAAACAGTCAGGACCCTCATCTGATTCAGGCTCCACCCCCGAACGGGTCCGAGAGCTCCAGCAGGCCCTTCAGGGAAAGGAGAGGTAATTCAGAAAGAAATTAAATTACTGAAACATCAGTTTACATTAAAAAAGTGTAACTATTAACATATCCCTGATATGATTTCCAAAGTGTTATTGAGCAGCTGCAGGTGTCACTCAAGAATCAAGACGCCATGATTGGAGAGCTTCGGAGCAATGACCCGAAACAGCCAATGGCAGAGCAGATGGCACAGCTGAACTCCTTTATTGGCCAAAAAGACAGTCAGCTACAGGTTAGTCTTTTAAGGCTTCTTTACACAGCTGAGTTATGGCTGCTCTGTGCCTGCTCAAAATACCCAATGCTGCATAAAAGCCAGATTAAGTTATACCTGCTCTGATTCAATTCAGGCTCTAGTATAAAAGTATACAGTTGACATTGCTGTGTAAATGCATTTATTCCATCTCATTACACAGTAGGCCTGTCGCAATAATCAATATATCGACTTATCGCGCAATACATGTAACATGACCTCAATAATTTTTGGTGACGCAATATATAGCCCATTATATTTACTTAAAAATTAATGTCACCGTGTTTTTTACATTCCACTTGTGCCAGTGTCTTTTGCAGCTTCTTGTAGGCCTTCTTGCATTATTATGCTGTTACATTATGATTATATATTCAGTGACATAAAATGGTCTTTAAAATGACAATAGTATCGCTTATCGCAATTATTTCTGGGGCAATATATCACACAACAAAAAGTTGTTATCGTGACAGGCCTATTACACAGTCTGTCTAAAGACCCCTAATTTCCAGTTCAGAAGTTCTACTTTTGCATTGTAAATTTGGCATTCATTTTGTAAAGCCCAACCGCTTTCATACATCAAGGTTAATGCTATCTGTAACGCACATGAATAAACTCCGAGTAATGTTTTGTTTATTTTACAGGCTCTTAGGGAAGAACTAGACCGTGGGAGAGAAAATGCAGAAAGAGACAAAAAGGTAAGCAGACAGCTGGTCACATTGTGTTACTAGAATATTCCTCTTTGTGAGTACTTTTATAGTGTAAAATTTGCTTGTAAGCAAGCCAGCATGATGATATCAGCCTGTGTGATTCATTGGGCAACTGTTTCCTGTTTCAGTTTCCAATTTACAAAATTGTTGTAAAGAGAGAAAGGGTCTTGAAGCAAAAGCTGATTCATCCATTCCACCAGCATTAAAATTTCAGGGTTTTTCTTTGTGCACTCATAAGCATAATAGTTTAAATCTGTTCATCACAATCTGATGCACCCTAAGTAATCCCTATAAAATTATCAGTAAAAGTCCTATGTCGTAATTAAAAATTACAGGAAAGCCAAAGAGTGTGAGAACCCTGTCAAAGGGTAATGTGCTAAGCTGGATTAGCAGATCAACAGCAGTCTGTGACTGTTGCAAATGGAAATCAAACATTAAAAGTTTGCACAGTTGTGTGCATTTGTTTGGGTTCAACTTTTGAAACGTTTGACTTTAGGAGATTCTGGGTGTTCGACATGCAATAGTTTATGAGGTTTGTAAGTGATTTTTAGTCATTGCTAGGTGGTTGTTATGTGTTCTGGCCAATGTCAAGAGTCCACTCTAAAATTTCTGATATTCTACTCTGTAGATATGGCTGAGGTCCCTCCTTCAGTGCTAATCTGTGAGATTTTCAGGTGAACAGAGATGTGCAATCTAAGATGTCATTCATGTCTATAGCAAAAACAGTGTGGCACTAGGTATGCATCAAAGATTAATACTTGGTGTTTGGGGGTTTGTTCTGATCATCAGAAATATACTATTTCATGCATATGTTCCATGCATAAGTGTGACCTGCAACATCCTCAAGTCACAGCAGGAGCGTTAGTGGCCCAAATACAACTCTTCTCATCGGACGCCTGCTGAGCTGAGTGGATTACTCTGTGTGTGTGTGTGTGTGTGTGTGTGTGTGTTAGCAGACATTGCGCACATCACCCAAAGGATTTCCTGTGTGTGTTTGTGGATTAAAGGCATAGTCAGTTCCGATTCAGTGCAGAGCAAGACGGAAGGAAAAACACTGAGGCAGATGCATAGCAAGATAGCATGTGTACAGATCAGAAAATTGTAGAGTCGATCTGGTGAACATGCGTGACCCATGCCGTGTATGTGGCGTGTGTGTGCAGGGCGGTCAGTGTCGCTGGTTGTTCAGCGCATGTGGTCGTCTGAGGTTGGCGGTCATCCTTTCGCACGTGTTGGGCTTGGAGTTGCAACGAGACGGCCGCAGCGAGTTTCTCTGCGGAAAATGCGTGTTTTTACTCGAGCGCATTGTGCAATGCGACGTCGCCATTGGACAGCTGCAGGAAACGCATGCTGCTCAGCTGCAACGGATGCAGAACGAGAGAGATGTACTGAAAGCGCAAATCACAAACAAATACAGACAACATAACCAACACAAAATAGGTGGAAACGTACCTCTTAAACAGGAAGTTCAGACTGGAGCAAGCTTAAATACTCCAAAACAACTGCAATACATTCGGCGACCTCCACCGGTTCAACCAAAGCAGCAACAAACACGGATTGCCAGCATTCAAGACACACTAGGAAGAAGTCAAGGGCTTGTTTCTGTGAATTCTGGTGGTGACGGCCAACAGGAGAAGTTTAAAGGTCGATTGAGGAGGTGTGTGAGTCTTGAGCCGCTTAGTAAAACAGATCGTTCTCAACGTTCAAAATTACATTCTTCTTCTCGTCAAAGTTCAAAAACCACTGGTGTGCCGGTAACCCGACCTCGATCTCTTAGTCGGGACTATTTGGACGTCATAAATAAGAAGAGCGCTTTGATTTCACGGTCAACTTCCCTCCAATCAGTGGCCCTGGAGCACTATGACCACGCCCTCATCAGTGCATCACCCCTCAGACAGACACGCCCACTGAGAGGCTCCACCCCCACAACTGTAGAAACGCCCTCGCTGGTGTGTGATATTCTGCAGCTCTTGAAGAGTGTGCAAGGAGTGCGGCCTGTCCCACAATGCAACAGTAGCAAGATTCCAGTATTAAAAAATCCAAGTTATATACATGGAAACGCCCACAGTGGTGTATCTTGGAAATTGAAGCTGGAGAGAAGTCTGAGAGAGATGGAGGAGGATTTTAATGATGAATACACACCTGTTAAACAGGAGGTACATCGTTTATACACAGATTTTGATGGCTCTCTGCCTTCTCAGATTATACCTAGGACATTAGGGCACTGCTTAACTGTTTTTTAGCGGTAAATTAAATACATGTTTTTGTTTGTTGCAGGTGTTTGTTGAAAGGCAGAATGAACTGAGCAGATTGGAGCAGAAAACCAGACAGCTGACTGAAGAACTGAACACGGCCAAGAGCAGCAACCAGACCCTCAAACACACACTAGAAGAAACAGAGAGAGAAAAGAAGGTAAATACTCTGCAGACAAACCCTCTCTGCATATAAGCAAACTATGCCTGGGCTTTTATTGGTAACTTAAATTAAAACCGTAAAAAACATTTTCCCTACTTGAAATAATAGAATGAAATCATATTTAACTGATATATAACATATTAAAAACTTAAAAACATTTATTTAAGCTAGTTTCCTTTTCATTTAGTTTAATTTGATGCACTAAAATAACAAAAACTAAAGCTGAAATAAAAATGAATAAACTAATAAAAAAGACAAAAACACACAACGAAGGTACTAAAACCTTAACTTAAACCAAAATGAAAACAGAAAATGAGAAAATCTCAATAATACTAAAATAACAAAAATTACATTAGCCTCTTTAACATTGCCAGTAATAATTTTAGAAGTTGGTTCCATGCATACATGATTTCTAAGCAGAAAATTGTCATTGAATTAACAGCAAAGTATTGTGCTAAAGTCTCATTGGGTTCCTCTATGTTTTAGACTCTTTCTGATGAACTGCAGGAGAGAGAGATCGAACTGGCTGCAGAGAAGAAGAACTCTCTGAAACGAGACAAAACCATCCAGGGCCTCAGCCTGGTTCTCAAAGAGAAGGAGAAAGAGGTGTGATCCAGTCAAACATTGAAACTGATTGATTTCTTTTTTTCTTTTTTCTATCAACAAAAATACAGTGTTGGAGAACAAAACAAGTTGGGAAATTCAGAGAAAAATAAAATAAGTACATAAATAAAAATGAAAATTTATATAAAAATGTTTCTATATGCCAGAATTTTATTGAACTAATGATAATAGAAACATAAATCTGAAGCAAATGTTTTACAGTTGGGTTTAAATTTAAGCAATCTTTCTTTGTTAATGTGGTATTTACTTGACAATGGTTTTATAATGTATTTGAAAACAATCTTAAATGAATAGATTTTTCACTAAAAAACTAGAATGCTTTTGACAACAAAAACTACTATAAAATGTGGTTTTACCTATATTTATCCTCCTTTATTTCTGTCTCTTCAGATTGAGGATCTATCTGGTGATCTTGAGGAGAAAGATCAGGCTCTGGCTAAGGCTCGAGAGGCCCTTCATAAAGCCAAACTACAGAAATATCAGGTATGTGTGATTGTGCACTTTTCAGTGGTGAGTTCGAACAGATTGACAGCTGGAGCTACTTAGTTGCTCCTCCTCACTAATATAGGAGTTGTGTAATGTGTGCATTGTTCTTCCGTTTGTTCCAGGGGACTGAAGACCAGCAGTCTTTACTCCTGGAGCAGCAGGCCGAATTGTCGCGGCTCCAGGCGGAGGCTCACTCCTTGCTGCTGGAAGCCCAGAGGCTGCAGCGTGTGCTTGGCAGCAGAGATTCAGAACTGTCCCTTCTTCAGCAGGCCAAACTAGAACTGGAACAAGAGCTGGAGCAACTACAGCAACAGAAGAAGAAGGGAGACAAGACCATTAATGTGAGTAGCACAGACACACATGCTGAAACAAAAAAAAAGCATTGCAATAAACAGCAGTATTTGACTAAATACTTATGTCATTACAAAGAAAAATTATATGTGACATAAATTAAAATGCTCAGATGAACCAAATGTTGAAATAATCATTTTTAATAATATTTAATTCATTTTAATATTTTTTACTTTCGTCTGTTTATTGCAGGATCTTCAGAACCAGTTGAAGAAGCTAAATGGCGCTCTTGCTGACAGAGAGAACGCTCTAGAACAACAGCGTCTAGAACAGCAAGAACAAAACCGTGCTGCTGAACAAAAACTCCAGAACGCCATAGAACGACTCACAGCTAGCCTGAATCATAAGGACCAGCAGCTGCAGGTACACGCACACACACACACACACAAAACACCTCTCTGCTTGCTTACTCATTCCTGTTTTTTCAGGACTATATGAACATGGTTAAAGATCTGGAGAAGAACAGAACTCAAGAGGAAGGTGATCCCATGGTGGGTAAACTGAGAGCACGACTGAAGGAGAAAGAGAAAGCACTTGAGGTTTGTGGCTCTTCCTTTATTGTCTTCTTTATTTATATACAAGTTTTAAAGGTACAGTACCATAAACAACCTGCTTAACTCAGATAATGATTCCAGGTGGATGGTTGTATGTTAATGATTTGTGTTTCTCTGTTTGTGTATTGTTGAATATTAAGCACAGTTGTCAGCCCTGATATCATAAATATTGATCACTTGAGTTTTTTTGTGTGCTTTATTGTCTGTGAGCAGAAAGCCATGGATGAGAAGTTTGCAGCCGTGGAGGAGAAAGAAAATGAGATCCATTTGCTGCAGCTGAGCTTGAGAGAGAATGAAAGAGACGTGGAGCATCTCAACAACCTGCTCTCACACAACGAGGAGACTATCAATGTAAGAGTGTGTGTTTGTGTGATAAAGAAAGATTTTGCATTGGTATATGGTTCATTTCTTCACATTTAAGGTTTCTTAGTTGCCATTTGTAGAATCAGATGCTAATGGCTTCTCTCTGTGTGTAGAGTTTTGATGCTCTAATAAAGGAAAGAGATCTCGAGCTGCAGCAGCTGTTGAACTCGCTGAAGAATCTTCAGAGGTGTAAAGACGAGACTGAGCAGATCCTTCAGAGGGCTCTGAGAGAGAAAGACGCCATTATACAGCACTTACAGCAAGCACTGGACAACAAAACGAGAGATATGGAGGTATAACACACACTCAAGTTTTTGGTGCAGACACGAGTCAGAATTTGGTTAGTGTGAAGGCATTTTTCCCTCACTTTCCAGGAGATGGCCAATAGGGTTCTGAACCAGTCAGAGTCTCAGGGTCGTGACCTCGCAGAGCAGATGAGTCAGAGGTTAAAGGTCACAGAGGCGATGCTGTCAGAGGCAGTGAAGGACAGAGAGAGGCTAGTGACCGAGAACCAAACCGCTGTAGAAAATCTGCTGGCCACAATCAGCAGCAAAGACCAGGTTCTGAAGGTACTGAATGCCAGTGTAATTTCACTATCATTGAGATACTATTATAGTTTTATTAAAAAATATTTGTATTAATTTTTTATTAATTTCATATTTAATTGAATTACATTTTTTATTTCATTTATTTTTGTATTTCCATTTGTACATCAATTTTTATATATATGTTTTAACATTTATATTGTTAATTTTTAATTTCAAGTAATTAGAGAGTTTTTTATGGTTTTGATGCACTTGTACACTTATGCTTGATATGTGTACTTATAAGCATAGTTTCCAATGCCTCAGAAATGTCTGTTTTGTGTTTGTAGGAGAGTGCGGAGCGTCAAGTACAGGCTCTGAATAAACATGCAGGAGAATTGCAGGATCTTCGTAAGGAGTTGGCAGACACACAGCTGCAGCTCGGAAACGCACAGAGACTGAACGCTACAGCAACACAGGACGGTCACCTAGAGACCGCTGAACTTCGTGCAATGTTGGCGGAAAAGGATGCCCTCATTAATGTGAGACTTTGACCTGAAATCTTTTGATCACAAGGCTGTTTTCACACTTAAATCGATTGCTCGGTCCGGAACTGGAATTGCTTTAGTGTGCAAAAAACCTTCATAAGACAGTCATTTTGTGGTGAGTAAATGGCAAGTGATGTTGTTCTGTTGGTTTTATAGAAGCTGCTTGACCGTGGACAGGAGAAAGATCGCATCCTGTTGGAAATGAAGACGAGTGAAGCTCTTCCTCCTCAGGTGCTGGAGCTCAGACAGACCATTGAGGTGCTGCAGGAGAAACTTGAGGAGAGAGAAGGTGAGGGTGTTTGTCCTGTAAGAATATAACAGTTTTACAGTAAAGGTGCACATATGGGCAGATAACGGTGATATTTCTTGAAAAACACCGGTATTGTCAGAAATATACCATGCCTCACTTAAATTCAACTTAAATTATATCTAGACATAACATTTGTGTGTGTGTTTGTAGCTGAACTAAGCAGGCGAAACAGTGAGGAAACTCTGGATATAACGACAGTCAGTAAGACATCAATGGTGGTTTTGAAGAAAGAGCTCACACAGAAAACAGAAGCTCTGAACGCCGCTCTGAAGAGAGAAAACCAGCTCAAGGTGTTTAATTTGAAATCTTAATGGATTTATGTTTTTTTGTGTTTCAACATTTGAAGTTTTTAAAATAATTGTGTGTGTTTGTGACAGATGTCTCTAGCAGAGCTTCAGTCAATGGTCTCAGAACTAGAGATTCGATTAGAGGGACAGACAACCAATATCGAGTCCCTTACATCAACACTCAACACTAAAGAAATCATTACTGTGAGTATAAATCACACTCACATGTACCACCATTAAAGGGGTCATATGATGCGATTTAAATTTTTCCTTTCCCTTTGGAGTGTTACAAGCTCTTGGTGCATAAAGAAGATCTGTAAAGTTGCAAAGACTAAAGTCTCAAATCCAAAGAG
>NW_015628031.1:591742-622835 GCF_001515625.1 Sinocyclocheilus rhinocerous
CGTAAGTGCTTAGTCTGGCAGGTTGGTTAAATATGCAATGTCCAAAAAAGTTTCTAATGTGGTCCTTGGTGCATGTGGACTGGGGAGACTGCTGCTGGATCCATGTTTGGTCTGTCGCTCTGTTGAGGTATTCGGCCAATCACAACGCACTGAATAGCTGGGCAATCACAGCACACCTCGCTTTTTCAGACTGATGAGCTTTGTAAAAATCGACGCGTTTCAGAAAGGCGGGACATAGAGGAGAAACAATAATGTACAGTATGTGGAAAATAATGTGTTTTTTTAACCTTAAACCGCATAAACACATTTCATTACACCAAATACACAAAATAATGTTCTTTTTAGCAGCATCATATGACCCCTTTAAAAATGTTGTGGTCAGTTAAATTATTTTTTTAAATTTTTTTATTGAAAGTAATTAATACTTTTATTCAGCAAGGATGCATTAAATTGATCAAAAGTGACAATAAAACATTAAACAGTAAAATATTAAACTTTCAAGGCACATCTAGCATGAGCTCTGAGATTGGGTTACAGTATATGCTTTTGTCTGATTTTGTGGTTCTTTGCAGGAGCTGCACCAGCATTTGTCTCAAAGAGGGGACAGTCGACTTCCTCTGACCCGGGATCAAGCGTCCCAGCCGAGTGAAAGAGAATGCAGCATTTCCTCTCTCCCTCAGAGAGAAAGGACCATCATTGGAGGAGATCGCCAACAACAGGTACATGTGAACACATGCATGCATTCTTTAAGCTGATACATGTTAGCATCTCTAATGTTGAATGCCTTTCTTATTTTGTAGGATGTTGCATCTCTGTCTGATCTGCTGACTGAGCAGACGGAGTTAAACCGAGCTCTGAGAGCTGAGCAACATCTCTACTCTGACCTCATCAGAGCCGTCAAAGAGCGTGACAGGTGTGTGACACCTAAAAGGTCGTATCTGCTGTAATGTGATGTTAAACACTTGAGACCTATATTTTAATTATGCTTTTTTTGTTTCAGTGTTGAGAGGCTGCAGGCACTGCAGCTGGAGCTCACAGCTGTATCACTCCTCAGACAGCAGCTGGAAAGTGGAGTCCAGATGAACACAGAGCTGAGAGATCAGCTACAGAAAGAGATCCAGAGAGCCAAACGTAGAGAAGGTGCAGTACAGACAGAGAGTGCAGAAAACCAATCAGATGTCATGCTCTAATCTCCCAATATACCAAAAGAACCTTTTAGTTTGTTCAGCCAACAATGATGCAGGGATATAGTCAGTTCAAGGTCAGAGCTAATGGCTTAATATTTTACCCATCAGGTTGTTGATTTTCTGGATGGCTCTTATTTATATCAGCCCTATATCTGGTGTAAAGCAGGACACACAGTAACAGCACATCCAGCTTTTACATAATTATCATTGTTCATCCCCACATAACCATGCTTTTTTATTTATATGAAAGCTTGCATTTATCTTTATTTTGACTTGCATGTATGTTTGTTCTGTTTTCTTTTGTGTTGTTCTGAAATTTTCTGCCATTCTTGTCCATCTTGTTCATCTCCTTTTTTTCTGTCTGTTTTCTGTACTGTTCATTCATTCCTCTGTGATTATTTATTTATTTATTTATAGATAAAATATTCATTGTAATAAGGTGTTTTAAATTTCTGTGTGGCTCATCGGCACTAAAACACTAATAATACATTCACCTCATTAGAGGTCGACCGATATTGGTTTTTTGACAGCCGATGCCGATGTCTTGGTAAGCAGGGTGGCCGATATAAAGCCGATATAATTTTATTTATTCTAAATTAATATTTAAGAAATTTGAGATCATTTGAAAATGGATTAAAAAATAGATGTGTTAAATAAACATACTTATACTTTAGATGACAAAGTATTTTTCACAAATAAATAAATATTTAATAAAAATATAATTAAAAAGGAAGTAAACACTGTAACCAGCAGGGCACTCAGTATTCTGGGAAGTTTGTGTGCATTGGGAATCATATTTTTTCAAATAAATCCAAGGTAACACTCTATTTACATACAGCACACAGTGAAAATGACATGAATATGACATTGGGCAAATGTATAAAGCGCAGCATAATTTAAAATCACAAGTTTAAAGTTTTTCGATCATGCATCTCTAGTGAAGCTGAACTCTTCTGTCCGCATTCAATTCACACGGACCGACCGTCATGCAGAGAATACGCGATCATGCAGGATACAAATGCACACTTCACAAGATCTCACAACTGGATCCGACTAAGTTTGCAAGGTTTGTAAAATTAAATGTTCATTAGTCATTCAAAGATAAGCGCTTTTTATGGAGGACTGTTTCCTGGGAGAGTAGACTACAATGCTTGTACTACAATACAACCTTTTTTGTATACATTTTAATTCCTTTGTTTAACCGTTCTATCTGATTATTAGACCGACTTCTATTCGTATTAGACAGAACAGCGAACAAGAGGGAGAATGTGAGCACTGTGTGCGGCACCGTCAAAATAAAAGTCCCGCCTCGAACGCATCGGCCAAACAGGAAAACTTCATCGGCCGATGCCGATATTTGAAAAATGCCAAATATCGGCCGATATATCGGTCGACCACTACACCTCATTCCACCCTGCCTTGTACACATATATGACTTAACTTATTCAGCCTGTTTATTTCTTTCTGTGCATACCTATGAAAACCTTTCCAATCCATTAACCTTCACAATGGTCACAAGATCCACATATACTCACCATTTTTTAAGTTCCGTGCTTGCATATGAATGCAGAAGAGATGGATCAGACAATTTCCAAATACACTGACTGCTGAAAATGAAATGCATTCTGTCTGTTTCTGCTCCATTTACCCATAATCCTCGTGTCCATCTGCTTTGTGGGATTGTGGCTGTGGAGATGCCCTTTCCAGCCATCACATCACATCATTATCAAGATAAAATAAAAACCTGCAATATTAGACAGTGTTATTTCAGTGCTATTATATATATACAGTATATATATATATATATATAGAGAGCGAGAGAGAGAGAGAGATTTTAAATAAGCTTCTAGTTCGAGTTAATTAGCTTCTAGTTCTAGTTCAACTTAGTACTTCAACCTAAACATTTGTCAACATTTATAATTTTATAAAATATATTTTATTTTTTAATAGTTTAATAATTATATTTTATTTTTTAATCTTTAATTGTTTTAGTTACACTGGAGCGGAGCGGATCAAGAGAAACTTATTTATTTGATAATTTAACTATTTTATTCCCACTTCATAACTTTTTAATTTGATTCTAATTAAATGTGATTCTATTTGCCAATCATCTTTCTGTGCACACTACACACAAAACACAAGACAAAACAAATGCACCCCATTAACTTTCTACCCATGTATTGCTGTGGCTCTCGCTTTCACCACTCAGTAGTCTGTATGCTTTAAGTCTCAGTTGAAATTTACAATAAATATCTGCATAAAATAAATATGCATTGACATAGCATTTAGTATGTATTCTATTCTATGGCGCAAATTCGGTTTATGTCATATACTGATTATGCACCCATCCACTTCTTATTATAATTTCTTGTGTTTTCTCAGCTGTTCTTTAAAGACTAAAAAAGGAAATATGCAGAGAACAAAGTTAAAGTTGTACATACATATATATTGAATGTGTTTGCAGTGTTACTAACTGCATGAGTATACATGTGTGTGCAGGTTCAAACCCTTCAGAGTTAGAGAGTATGCGTGATGCACTAGAGGAATCCCAACGCTGGAACGCCTCTCTGCAAGCCAGACTGGGACAAATCCAGAACCGGGGAGGAGGGGTTGGACAAGCCAACGATTCTAGTACGTTCATGTATCATACGTATCATTTGTCCATTCTTAATTAAATTAGTTCAATTATTTTAGTTCATTTGACTTTAATTCATCTGATGATTTTAGTGGACACACTGAGTTTGATTGGCGATCAGACGTCCTATATGAGTATATGTGTTGGCGAAGGGCCAGAGGAGGAGCTCCAGCACTTGACCATTGAACAGCTCAGAATAAAGGTGAGTGCCTAATCGCGAAGTGCTATGTATTTTTTGTCAAACAAAATTGAAAGATTTACATTTTCCTCTTATTTTCAGGTTTTAGAGCTTCAGGCAGTCAATGCCGAACTGCAGAATAAGCTGCTTCTGATGGAGAAAGACATTGTGGGTAAAGATCCAGTAGACTCTCAGAAAGAACCAGACCTAATCAAGCTCTCAACTCCAATCAAGGTATTAAAGTTCACAGTGAAATCTTTTCTTAGAAATATTATTAGTTTTACGTTGTATGTAAGGGTTTTTGGAATACATTTGTGCAAAGCTGACATTTGGTTTGATGCCAATGTAAAACGGGGCCCAATTTCTTACCTTCTTTTAACCTCTTGACCTTTAACCTCAGACCTTCAGATTTTGTGCTTTCGTGTTCCATTTATGATTGACCTCTTGTCTGTAGTTGAGTTTCTAGTTTACTAACATTAGTTAGCGGTAGGTTGGACCTTCTCTAGAAGTTTGTTTCTGTAACATGTTTGTCTGCTGAATGAGTGGTTATGTATGTGTCTGCGGTTATTTATTTATTTTTCCCCTCCCTCTAGTTTTCTCTCTCTCTGTCTCTCTCTTCCGTCCCTGCTAACCCCTGTTATCTCCTCTCTCTGTCTTTCTGGCTTATTTTCTTACCCATGATCACCTGCAGCCGCCCCATCCTACCGTTACTGTGTGCTTTCTTTATATTCTGTTCCATTATGGCATTTTGTGTTGTTAAGTCATGTGTCACCAAACATGCCATTACTGTAGCAATCACCGATACAGCAGAAACCAACTTCTGAAGATAATGTGACACCAATGCCTCCAAACATGAAGGTAAGAGAAATGGAAATAGATTAGTCAATTTTGTAAAAATATTTTGTAATCTTGAACCTCAACTTTCAGTCTGGAAACCACAGTAGTCTTGTTTTTGTATTTACTGTTGTCCCGTGTGTTGTTGATCTCTAAGGAGAGATGTGATGAGGGAGATCGCTCTCCAGAGGATGTTGGTGAGAGTAATCAACCATCACAGACTCAAAGACAGCAAAGTGGAGTACAACTCGCATCCAGATTCCTTAGGGATGGATCAGAAAAAGCAGAACTCCGATCCCTTCTCTCAGATTGTGGAGCGGAGTCAGTCTCTCAACTCCGGTATGTTTAAGATAACTAGGTATCCACATTGTAGCTTTGGTTGTATGTCAAATAAAACCTTTAACTGCTGCAATTTGTAGGGAGCAAGTGGCCAAACTCCGCTTGGAAGCATCTGAACTCCGTGGACTTTTGAAGGAAGAAAACGCCACTGAGTCCAAAGAAAGTGCAGAGAGTTCTGGAGAAAGTGACAGCCATGGAGACTTGCACCAAACCGTGAAGGTGCTCCGCTCAGAAGCCAGAAGTCACCGAAAGATAATTCGACTGCTAAAAGAGCAGCTGCAGCGGAACTCTGTCTCAGATGCTAGAAGTCAGCTTGACCTTAAGATGATGGGCAGCAATATGGAACAACTGCAGACAAACCATGAAGATCTGCAGAGACACACCAGCACACTGGAGAAAGAGAACAAACCAAGAGAAAGGAAAGAAATGGAGGAGAGATATGAGAGAAGGCGGCAGGGTCAAAGCACCAAATCCAGCAAGAATCAGAAGCAGCACATGGCCAGACATGCAGTGAGTATCAGTCACATGTGCTGCCGGAAAAGGTAGAAAGTCTAGCATAATGGTTGGTAACAGTTGTGGGTTCAAACCTACCAAGAAGCAATTATGCCTGACTTTTCAACTTCTCGAGCAACCTGGAGTTAGGTGCCATGTTCAAGGACTCAAAAGTGGCTCATTGCATGCAGGAATTGAACAAGCAACCATCCAATTACCAACCCTATTATCCCAGAGTTGCCCAGTCCTGTTTCTGGAGATTTACCTTCCTAAAAAGTTCAGCTCCAACCCTGATTAAACATACCTGAACTGGCTAAGTAGGATCTTCAGAAGTACTTGATAATTACACGTAGGTGTTTTGGGAGCAGGGTTGTAACTGAGCTCTTCAGGTTGATAGATCTTTAGGAACAGGATTAGGTAACCCTGCTTTATTCAGTAGGGCTAGGTTGATAATACTGAATTCTTGATCTTGATTTTAATTAACCGATAACTGTTCTTTTCTTTAAGAAGAATTTACATGATTGACCTGATATATACCCAAATGAATCTATACCGAATCAAATCAAGAGCTTTTGAATCTAAATTGAATCTATTCATGTATTCATGTTCAATACCCAGCCCTATTATCCAGTATGACACACCACCCCTTCTTCCCACTTCTTCTTGCCTTTAGTGTGGAGATGCATCCAAACCTGTCTTTACTGCTTCTTTGTCTTTTCCAAAGCGTATAATCCGTAAAATAATCCTAATGTCATTTGTTTTAGACATATGTAAAGTCTCGGCTACCAGTACCTGTGAGGCACAGTAAGAGTTCTGGGCAGAGTTCAGAAGATCTGAGGGAGCTGAATTTAGGCCACGTTCACCCCAGAAACAAAGACTACCTGACTGGGGCTGAAGAGTCTGATTACAGCACGGACAGCAAGATGTCTTCGAGATCAGCTCAGCACGGACACCTCGAATTAGACCATGTTAAAGATGCTAGGCTGAGTCCAACTGCTGGAACAAAACGAGACACTAACATGAACGAAAATCTGGAATCCGAGCTAATGGTGCAATTAGAGTTGTTGAATCAAGAATGCCAAGAGAAAGAGGAGCTAATCTCCCGACTGAGGGAACAGGTCCTGGAATGGGACGAGCTACAGGCAGAGCTACAGGAGAAGGACAAGCTCAACCGAGAGTACCTGGAAGCCTTACAAGCGGCAGAGTCTACTATTGCGTACCTCACCGCATGCAGCTTGGACTCGGAGTGTGGAATCGGTCAAACAGGAGATGTAACCTTGCAGCAACGTTGTGCAGATCTTCAGAAGGCTGTTGAGGAGAAAGACCGACTCAACGCTCAGCTCTTAGACTGCTTGAACTCTGCGGAATCCACCATTGCATTGCTCCGAAATGTAAACACTGCAAGCAGCCAAATGGATCTTGGACAAGAAGACCCAAAAGCACTTTGTGAGAGGTTTGAGGACTTGATTGGACAGATCAGAATTTCTCAGCAAAGCGATGGCAGGTCAAAAGACTCTCACATCCCAGAGGTTGGTCCAACACTAGGACCTGATTCTGAGTTACAGCGGCAGGCAGATTCACTGCAGGAGTCGCTGTTGCAGCAGTGCAAAATGAATGCAGAGCTGCAGGAGAAGCTCTGGACTTCAGAAGCAGCTGTTAAAAAGTTAAGTGCAGCTGTCAGTGCCAAGCGCAACAGCGCACCCACTGGTCTGGATGGGAATTACACTCCTGAACCAGAAGGAAAGGTCCTGTCATTGCAACAGTTGACGGACTGTCTGTCTGAGTGCATAAGAGCTGCTGAAGGCGCGGTCAAGTCTCTCGCAGACATTTGCTCCAAACCAAACCAGTCTCATGAGGAGATTTTGTCCAGTCCAGAGTTAAAGAAATGGCTAGACAGGCTGCAGCGTGCTCTGCTGGAGAGAAAGTCTCTGGAGGACCCAGTCTGCACTGAGAGGCACCAACAAAAGACAAGCACGCCCATTCAGAACCCTGAGAGTTCTAAACCAGAACGGCAACAGAACGTTCAGGAGCCTGTGACCTCACACCAGAATCTTCATAAGAACCTCTTGATGCTTCTTCAGATTTATACTGAGCGTGCTCAGAAAATGAGCAAACTTGAGGAAGCTGTTAGTGGGCGTGGCCAAAGTGGAGGAGGTGGAGATGCACCTGGAAATGAAACTCTGGAGAGGAACGCTCGGATCGAAAGTTTGCAGAAGGCCCTGAAGGAGAAGCAGAGGGCATGTCGGAAATTAGAGGAGAAACTGGCGATCGCTCAGTCTGTCATCACTGTGCATGGCTCAAATAAGGAGAAACAGTCTGATCCGCGCAAAGGTGAAAAGAACACACAATGCAATACACTCAGTTGAGGGTAAACACTGCTCAAACTAGCTCTTTTTAATGCACTTTTAAGACACTTTTTTTTGTGTATGGCACATGTGATTGTACATTATTTCACCTCAGTATTTATGTCAGGGATTACATTTTAATCTATAGAATCAGCTACATATTGGCATAAGGGTCTGGGACCTACGTACTTAACCTTGTAAAGACTGAAATATAAAATAATGAAATATCTTGAGTATCATATTTGATACATCAGGCTTTTATGACTCGTGTTGTATTATATAGTGAGAAAATGGAGCTCATACTTGTGACATTCGAAGCAGTTTATACTTATATGGCCAAAAAGATGAATTTCTGGTAGCTTGTAAATCAGTGTGATCTTTATAACAGTATAGCAGATACTTACATAAAATGATAAAAATATAACATGTCACTCTATACCTCCCAGTAATATGTCATAGTAAGATGTGCTTAAATGCTTTGTTTCATGATCAAAGCTCTGTAGTTTCAAAACGTATAATGCAATGCAATACAGTGATAATTGAGAGATGAACAAATAAATATTCCTCCAAAGCCTGATGGATCATATCTGATACATTTGAACATGATTTTCATCTCAAAATATTAATTACAATATAAAAAGTTATTCTTATGTTTACTTTATAAAAGTACTTTATATCAAGTTGCCCAATAGAGACCTGCATTAAGTGCCATTCAGATTTATTGCGGTACTACGACAAGCCTGTTGCTTGTTTTTCTGGTTGGGGCTACTGTTCTCAACCCTGCTTGTCTGCTCTAGCACCCCATAGTGAACGGGATGATAAAGGGGTGCAAGTGAAGGCGCACGACCTCGGGTATGAAACGAGTGGAAGGAGTGAGACGGAGGTGGAGGGCAGTAGCACAGGTAGACAGGGGAAAAACACTTCTTTTTAATAAGTCTGCATGTGAGGGTTTCTGCATGGAAAGGCAGTTTCAGAATCTCTTATCTCCATTGATGATCCACGCAAACTGCTACTGACTGCATGATCATAATAAACAACGGTGTTACGCTTTGGGTAATTTAAGGGGATAGTTCACCCAGAATTGAAAATACTTCCATTAAATCGTGCTGTTCCAAACTTGTATAACTTTTTACTCCACTTAACACCAAAGTTTAACAGAATGATGGTGCTGTTTTTTTTCCTGTGGGTAAAAATCACGAGGGAGCGTAAACAATTTTTGGGTGCACTTGTCCTTTAACATTGGTTATGTGTTTGCCAGCACGTATTTGTGTGTGCTAAGTTTGTTTTAATCACTTCCACTGCATGACCAAACCATCCCTGCTTTAATAATGTAACTAATGTGGCATCTTTGAGGACTGTAACCTCCTTCCACCATTGCTGTAATTAACTTGAATCCAACTTTTTATGTCTTTGTATGTGTCTTTTCTTTGTCCTCTGTGTGTTTGATGTCACTATCAGATGTGGACGGTGCTTTGCGGTTGGTTCCCACTCTGTCTCCTGTCCTCACGGGCAATCAGGACCGATTTTCACCTGATACTACCGCATCCAGCCCCTCGTACCACAGCTCTCCTGGCCTGAGCTCCCCTCGACCCTCCGACCCTCACGCCGACCCCACCCTGCACATCCAGCAGCTCAGGTCACAGATCGAAGGACAAAACAAAGTCATCCAGAACCTCCAGAGGCAGCTGTGTAAGAAGTCTTTGTCGACTGAGCTCCTGAGTGTGACCTCTGAACCCACAGCAGGTGAAGAGGAGGAGGAAACAAAGATGATGAAGGCTCAAATCGCCCAGCTGAGCACTGAGCTAGAAAGAGAGAGAACCCTGAAAAGAAGCAGCCAAGCAGGCTCTCCCTCCAGGTAGCTTTCATCACCATCTTCATGATCATCATCAACAACGGTATCCTTCATCTTGTGGCTTTTTTATGAAATGTCATCCTCTCTCTTTCTCGGTAGGATTGAGTCTCTGGTCCAGTCTCAGGCCCGGGAGTTGTGTGAGCTGCGGGAACAGATCCGTGTGTCTCGTGGTTTGGGTGTGGAACAGCGTAAACAGCTGCTGGAGCTCAGAAGAGCTCTAGAGGAGTTACTTCAGCCTAATAACATGCACTCCGCTCAGGGAACCCAGCTCAGAGAGCATCTGGATCACAGCCTGAGCCTGCTGGAGAAACTGGAGCAGGGTAAATATACACCAACACACAGATAAACCACTAATGAAGAATGGTAGAGATGGGAAACTTTGAAGCAGAGGCAGTAGTATTCCATTGTGAAAATAGCCATAAATAAACTAAAATGTTGACGTATATGTGTTTTCTGTTATCCTTTAGTTTCTACAGGAGGGTCTGGTATGGATAATGAAGAAGAAGCGGAGTCAGAAATGAAGCTGAGGTGAGAACAGCTTTCAGCTTCATATCTGCTAAGAACGATGCACCGTGATCTCACAAATACTGAAATCTCAAGTATGTAATAGAGGAGAAATGGAATGGAACACCGCATTAGTATGCATGGTTACGCTGGTGTACACTTGAGTCTGTTGCTATTATTAGCTATTAATCCAGCTGGTGTTTGATGGCATAGTCTTTGGCTTCCTCCCAACAGCGATTGTGAGTGGGTGTGGGAGGAGCTGCAGTACCTGCGCTCTCAGCTAGAGGGCGACAGAGAACAGCAGCAGCTACAGATGGTTTATTTGTGCAGGCAGAACCAGAATCTTGCCATTAGCACACAGCATTACATTGACCTGTGAGTGCTGCCTGCAATGGCCCGTGTGCAGTGCAGTGTGTTTCATACCTCTACAATGGAAGTCTTTCTTAGTCATTTAGGTTTTGTTTTTGTGTTGAATTTTCTCTTTGGGTGACAGTCTTTATGCCCAGATTCAGGCTCCATCCCAATTCATATACTATCCATATTATATAGTATGAAAGATAATGATTAATGTGTCACAAATTACACTGCTACTTTTTTCCAAAAGAAATGTATGTAAAAAAAAAAAAAAAGCCGTATATTCAAAGAATCTTAAAAAATAAAATGTTTCCACAGAAATATAAAGCAGCACAACTGCTTTCAACAGTGATAATAATACATGTTTCTTGAGGAGCAAATCAGCATATTAGAATGATTTCTAAAGGATCATGTGACACTGAAGACTGGAGTAATGATGCTGAAAATTCAGCTTTGATCACAGGAATAAATTACATTTTACAGTATATTCAAATAGAAAAAAACTTACTGTTAACTTACTGTTTTTGCTGCGTTTGTGATTAAATAAATGCAGCCTTGGTGAGCAGAAGAGACTTAAAAAATAAATAAAAATAAAAATTCTGACTGTTAAAACTTTAAGGAATAGTGATTATTTTTTTAGATTTTTAAAGTATGCATCCATGTATGCTTTTTAGACTAGTACAAGTATAGGATTTGGGATTTAGCCTTACTCTTGTGTGTTGTTGTGGTATTGTTGATTTGTTTTATCGTGTCCCTCTGATAATTTTGTTCTCTCTGTAATTGTTTGTGTGTGACAGACTCTCTGCAGAACTACAGGAGAAAGACCGGCTCATTCATTCTCTGCAACATCAACTGCGAATGCAAGTTCCCAGAATGCACCAGCACTCCGACTCCGAGATGAGTGACAGGCTGTCCAACGATGGCACCACCTCCTTCCACGACAGCCCTCCTGCTGTCCGCAGGCAGACCCCCAACAGACCTCACACAGGTAACACTCACCTCATCAGGTGTAAGTTGGTTTCTAAATGTGTCTGATTGTATCTCAGCTAACACATCAGAATGTTAAATTAGAACTGAACGTTCGTGAACATCCTTCCAATAAAGTTCTTCAATGTTTTATCAACCTGAAACGGACTCCTTGCTAATAGATGAATGTAATCTCAGTTCAAGGCGGAGCACCTTTTAAATCAAGCTGAATTATTTATCCAGTAAACCTTCACATGGGGCTCTTGTTGATTTGCCAGTGACCTCTTGACCTGGAGAGATATGCCGGTCAAATGAGTTTTGGTACTTAGTAACACTGAAGTCTTGTGCCATTTCTCACTGTCTCACAGTTTCAATGCTTATGTAATATAATTCTATGTAAACTAACTGTCCAGTTCTGCATTTAAGTGATGCTGATGCCTTGTTGTCTTGAATAATAGGTTAGGTTTAAGTAACAGTGGTTGATGTTGTATTAGTATTATTTATGTACTGTTACATTATTTATTAGTATTTTTAATTGGATTTATTGTTTTGTATTTTTGTCTTAGTAATTTTCTATGTATGTCTTTTTATTGTTTGAAATATGTATTTAGATTTTTTTTATTACCAGTGTTATTTTAGTATTATTTAAACTCTTATATTTATTAATATTTTCAATTACCTTTTATTTTTTTACTTTCTGTTTTCATGTTAGTCATTTTTTTGTGCTTTTGTCTTTAAAATTTTTTATTAAGCTTATTTTTTTGTTTTAGTAATTATAGTGACAGTGTTATTTTAGTAAACTCTTATAATATTTATTAATATTTAAAAAAAAATTTAGTATTTATTTTAGTAATACAATTTTAGTAGTTTATTTTAGTATTTTTTTTATTTTTTTTTTAGTAATGTTATGTGCTTTTGTTGTTTTTATAATTTCTATTTAGGTTTTATTTATTTTTGTTTTATTTGAGTAATTTTAGTACTTATTTCAGTCCGTTGCCATAGCAAGTTTAATTTACATTTCTAATTTTAAGTTTTAAATTCTGATTGTTGGTGTGATGCATAATTATAATATTACAGCGAAACATTTTTATTATTTATCATTGATTGTGTCTTTTGAGGTGTTTTAGTGAACTCATGTTTGCTGTCTTGATTAAAAATGCATTTGTCTATTTTCGTTAATCTGTGGTCCTGTCAGTTTGAGTATTTGAGTCGTGTAGTGAAACGGCAGGAGCTGAGGCCGGTGTCCCCTTACTAGCCCTTACAGATGCATTATTCAGTATGCACTGTTATCTCCTCTGCCCTCCTGAGAGCTGTTAAGAGCCCTGAGCCGGTGTGTTGATGATTTTTTGAGTGTTTAGTATCATGGAAATGGATAGATTTTGCTCTTCACTAAAAGCATCGGCACAAGATGCTGGATTAACTCTCACAGCACTACACTAGCAAACAGAAGGAATTTGTTACTCCTGATCTCTCTTCAGAACGACCTGGTACAGGTTTCCCAGCATCTGGGACACAATAGATCAAGAGATTGGAGATGTATTCAGTGAACGCCTGATGGACTACACCATATTTGCAGGTTCTTTAGCCCTAACGCTCTTAGAGGCGAGAGTGTCTAATGTTAAGTGATGCTGAATTGTCGTTTAGACAGGATATATGTTTGTGAGAATGTTACAGCTGTGCTAAACTTTCTACTGGATTGAAACTATCCTGAGATCTGGCGTTATAGTGAGATCAGGACTAGGTTAACAGTAGCTCGGCTCTGGACATGAGTGAACAAATTGTGCTCCATAACGCCGTCTCTCGTAGCAGATGGAGAATAGTGCTTAAAGCCTCCAAAGAGGAAGGTAAAAATCTAGCATTAATGTCCAGTTCTGCGTTTAAGTCCTGCTGATGCCTTGCTTTCTTGAATTATAGGTTAGGCTTAAGTAACAGAAGTTGATGTTTGTACCAGTGTTATTGTAGCACTATGTATGTACTATTTCAATATTTTTAAAAAATATTTTCAATTAGTTTTTTTGTGTTTTTCAGATTGTTTTAAATTCAATTTTTATGTGCTTTTATTGTTTTTAATATTTCTATTTAGCTTAATTTTATTATTTCCATTTTAGTGTTGTAGTACATTAATTTATTTCATTTAGTTTTTGAAGCAACATTTCTAATTTTTTGTTTTTTGTCTAAAATTTATATATTATTTCAACTTCAATTGCCAAAATCAATTTTTATAGTTTTGGATTTAGTTCATGATTAAATTGGTAGCAATATTTGAAACTGTGTTTTAAGACATTGAGCTCAACCTGAAGTCAAATTAACAGTTTACTTTATTAATAAGTGTCCCCTTATTGTGCTTTGTTCAACAGTGCATGTTATTATAAATACATAAAATATTGTTTTCATTATCTTTCATAAAAAGTATTTTTAATGTAGATTTCTGAAGGATCTTGTGACACTGAAGACTGGGCTAATGATGCTGAATATTCAGCTTTGATCACAGGAATAAATTACATTTTAAAATATATTCAAATAGACAACTGTTATTTTAAATTGTAATAATATTTCACAATATTACTGTTTTTACTGTATTTAAATAAATGCAGCCTTGGTGAGCAGAAGAGACCCCAAACTGTTCAATGCTGATGTGTCTAATATACCTCATACTTCATTTAATACAACTGAATGACGGCAAAGGAGACATGCACAAAATTGCTGAAATGCTATTAGCATGTTTTTGTGATCAAAATTCACCAAAAATAATTAAGAACACAAGTTACGTGCAGAATTACTTTACGGCTCATGCTTAT
Source organism: Sinocyclocheilus rhinocerous (assembly GCF_001515625.1). Lineage (NCBI taxonomy): Eukaryota > Metazoa > Chordata > Actinopteri > Cypriniformes > Cyprinidae > Sinocyclocheilus > Sinocyclocheilus rhinocerous. The sequence goes on from NW_015628031.1 coordinate 606,227, forward strand.
TCTTGTATGCAGTTGTAAACAAATCTTTCTTGTCATTTCTTGCAGGGCTGAAGGCAACCAATGGCGATGCATTTTCAGATACACGGCTGGTTTCTGGGGGCGTGGCTGTCGAAGGGGGCGTGGACGATGATGGAGAGGGGAGTGTCCGAATGCTACAGAGGGAGAATGGCCGTCTGCAGGAGCAGCTGAGAAGCAGCGAGGAACTGAACGCTACACTTCGCAGTGAGCTGGACCTCACTCGATCTGTCCTGAAGCACAAACCACAGAGCCAGACCGAAGACAAGCAGCCGGAGCAGCAGAACATGTCAGCGAGCAAGACCATCAACTCAGGTAGAGTCAGAGAGATATAACGTTATAGTATGCAAGTAGCTGCAGCATTGACGTCATCCATGTACTTATTTTCTTACTTTCTCTCTCTTAGATCTGTTAGCAGAACACCTGCAGGAGATCCGAGCGTTGCGTCTGCGTCTTGAAGAGACGATTAGAACCAACGAGAGACTCCAAGAACAGTTAGAAAGAAAGTTACAGGAAGCTGAAAAAGACTCAGGTGAACACACAAACTCGTACGCATTCATTTCATGTTTTCAGTGGTTTACAACGCTCCTCAGATCTTCAGATCACTCAATATGTGAGTGTTTGTTTATGTGATCAACAGCCACCAACATCTTCATCGCTGGTTCTGAGGATCAGGCTCACATCAGCAGTGAACTTCACTTCCTCCTCGCCCAAAACCACACACTCAAAGAGCAGCTCAACCAGGGAGCACGAGGTAACATAGGCTCTATACATTTAAAACTACTTTCTAGATGTGATCTGTTAGCTGTTGTCACAGTTATGTGTGTGTTTTAAACAGATAAACAGAAGGAGAACGACCGCCTGAGGGAGACTTTGGCCCGACGAACCGCTAAACTAGAGTTGAGCAGAAAAGAGTGTGAAACACTGAAACAGGAGAAAACGCAACTACAGGACAACCTGTACAGGTAACACATATACGGCACATCCATCTACAGGAAAATGTGTTTCTTATAAAAGAGATCAGCTGCAGATACACACAGTGATCTGGTATCATGTAATGTGTGTGTTTGTGTATCATGTGTCATTCTCAGAGGGCCTGTGTAATGAGTTGTTTTAATTATTGCAATTATTTGTAATCCAGGAGGTAAATGTGTAATTGGCTAATGAGTTTCATGTTACAAACACACACACTCATTATGTCATCCCTGAATTTTTTTAGTTGTTGCACATCAGTGTTTCCTACATCTCCATCTCCATTTACATTTACAAATGAGTATCTTTAACTGGGAACAACCAGTTAATATTTAAATGGTTTTAAATCTTACAAACATTTTAGCTCACAGCATTTCTCACCTGCTAAATGCCAGTTTTGAGTCTGATTTGATTTTCTGAGTGGTTCAATTGTTAATGCAGTAAGCTTTGTGACTGAATCATTAAGTGATGCAGAAAATGTTCTGATTCTGTGAGACAGTTGTTAATGCAGTAAGCATTCTGAATGATTCAGGGAAGTGATTTAGTTGTTGATGCAGTAATTGTTCAAACTGATTCAGTAAGTGATTCAGTTTCTAATGCAGTAATCATTCTGACCAATCCAGTTAAGTTATTTTTTTAATGCAGTAGGCCTAGTGAGTGACTTGGTTGTTAATGCAATAATCGTTCTGACTGATTCAGTAAATGATTGTTTTTAATGTCGTAATCTTTGTTTCGACTGATTCACTGATTCAGTTATTAATGCCGTAATTGCTCTGACTGATTCGGTAAGTGATTCAGTTTTAAATGCAGTAATCTTTCTGACTGATTCAGTGAGTGATTCAGTTATTTTAGTAATTATTCTGACTGATTCAGTGAGTCATACAGTTGTTAATGCAGTAATTGATTCTGTGAGACAGTTGTTCAGTGAGTGAGCGAGTTAATGCAATAAGCATTCTGACCGATTCAATCTACAGTTCAGTTGTTGATGCAGTAATCTTTCTGACTTTTTGGTTAAGCAGTAAGCATTTTGACCAATTCATTGAGTCAGTTAATGCAATAATTGTGACTGATTCAGTAAGTAGTTCAATTGTTAATGCAGTAATCATTTTGACTCATTCAGTAAGCAATTAATTTTTTTAATGCAGTGATTGTTTGCACTCATTCAGTGAGTGAGTTGGTTGTCTGACAAATTCAAATATATTTGATTCAGACTAATTTGCAAATTGGGGTGTCTGATTCAAATAAAATGAATCCTCTAAAAAGAACAATTTGTTTGACATCGAACATAGTTGCTGTTGCACTGTATGTTAGTTTTGCATGCACCCAGTGAGGACAACATAATAAAGTTATTTTGAGCATGCACTGATGTGTGTGTGTGTGTGTGTTTCAGGTTGCAGTGTGAGAACAGTCATCAGAGGCAGCAGTTGTGTGATACCCAGCAGCTCTTGCAGTCTGTGCGTGTGGAGTTGCAGGTGCATGAGCACATGAAGAACTCCACACATACTCACACAGGTGCGTTCACACACACACACACACACACACACACTCGTGATGCCTGAACGTGCTGTCGAGGGAGGGTTGCGACACCGCTGATATCTGTGTGTGTGTGTGTTCAGGTGAGGGCCGTGGCTCTGGATCTGAGAGCGGTTCAGCAGCGGATCTGAGCGAGCTGTTGGCTGAGATCAGACAGCTGCGTGTTCAGCTGGAGAGAAGCATCCAGATCAACACCACACTGAGACAGAGACTGGAACAACAGCTGCTGACCCACACCGACCCCAGATCAACCATCAACATCAACTACCTGCTGCCCAAAACAGGTACACACACACACAAAGTCTCTTTATTTGAGATGCATTAATTATTGGAGAGCAATTTTGTTAAAGCATTAATTCTGAGAGATTACAGTGATATTTAAACCAATGTAACACAAATGAAAGATTCAAGAAAACAATCATTAAAACAAAAGACAAAAATGTATTTTTTCTGTTTCTTTTGTTTCATTTTTCGTTCGTTCTCTTCCATTGTTTTTTCATTCTTTCTTTGTCCATTTTTTTCTGTTTTCTTGTTTCGCTCTTTCTATTGTTCTGTCATTCTTTCAATCTATTTTTCATTTGTTTTTTCTTTTCCATTTTTCTGTCATTCTTTTACATTTATTTTTTGTTTTATTTCTTTCTGTGTGGTTTTGTTCATTCTCTCTTTCTGTCATTCTTTCTTGTTTTTTTTTGGTCTATCTGTTCTTTTGGTTGTTCTTTTCTTTCGCTCATTCTTTCTTTTGATCGTTCTTTCGTTTGTTTGTTCTTTTGTGTTCATTTTTCCTTTCTCTTTTTTTTCTTTCTTTCAATCTTTCCTTTCCCTTTTGTTCTTCTGTTCGTTCGTTCTTTCATTCTTTTTTTTTTTTTTTTTCATTTTTTCAATGTATCTTTCTATTGATCTGTCTTGTTCTTTTTGGTCATTCTTTTGACATTTCATTCTTTTTATCTGTCTTTCACTTTCTTTCTTTCTTTCTTTCTTTCTTTCTTTCTTTCGTTCTTTATTTCATTCTTTCTTTCATCTCTTTTTCTCAGATGAAGCTGGTAAATCAGATGTTCTTCACTTGCATACAGACGCGTCCAGTGCTGCACATGGTACGCATCTTTGACCTTTTCTGTTGTTTGTAGGATTATAAAGATATTGGTCAGTTTATGAACAGATTCACATTGCAGTGATGAATCTAAAGAGCATGAAAATGAATAAGAAATTGCAGCCTGTTTATAGGACAAATTATGAATTACGTTGTTTATACATCATAGTAGTACTTGTTTTAGGGGCATTTTGGGTTGAGTTTTTAAATGTGTCTGTCCTCTAACTGAACTAGGCTAAATGATTTTTGTTACTATAAAAAAATCAAAACGACGGTGGGGGGCGGTGCCGCGGTAGGCAAATGACGTAACCGGTGTTGCGGCTTAACACCGGTATAACCGAAAACACAGTCTATCGCAGCAAGCCTATTTGTGAATAAGATAATTATTATTATATACTATTTATCATTGTTGTCATTGTCAGTCATTGTTATTAGATATTATTCATTATTATATATACATTATTATATATATTCTTTTAGTAAAATAAAACATTGAGATGCATTACAGTAATGAGATTGCAATTGGTGCTTAATTGAGAATAATATCACAAAATCTTTATGGTTCTAAAAATAGGCATTAGTTTTCTTTATGCACTTCTTTTACTTTGTAAGTCGCTTTGGATAAAAGCGTATGCTAAATGACTAAATGTAAATGTTCTTTTATATGTGACTCCCAAGTTATTTTTGTGAAGTTTGCTCATAAACCCTGAAAATGAAATGGTCATTTCCACTTCTGTTTGTGTTCAGACAGCAGTAGCTCAGCGGACTCTGGTTCCCACGCTCCGTCCAGGCTGGTCCCGGGTCACCGGCTGTGGGCGGACAGACGCGGGCGTCACGTTCTGGGTCTGATCGAGGACTATAACGCCCTGCGCAAACAGATCACTGAAGCCAAGAGACTCACTGCAGATCTGGACACACAGATACATGACTGCGGCCGGGTGAGAACATACACACTCACTCAGTCTGATGTGTGTTAGGGTCATGTTTCAGCACTGAATGTGTTTCCTGTGGTGTGTGTCAGGCTGTGGATCAGCTGAAGAATGTCTCTGGCAGTGTGAACACCATGCAGCAGGTTCTGGAGGAGGCCGCTCGACTTCTCAAACTGCTCTGGAGAGTCTCACTACCCTCAGGAGACGCCACACACACTCGACAGGTAACATGAGGTTTTTATTTATATAAAGCTTAAATATAGGGTGTATTCACACCAGGAAAGTCCGCTAGTTCACTTGCTTTGGTGCGGACCAAATACAATGTTGATTTTTTGTTTGTTTGTTTGGTGCGGTTCGCTTTCATACTACCCTTTTTGCTAGTGAACCAGAAATTGTAAACAAAACCATGCGTGTGCTAAGGTCAGCCATTCAACCGTACCAGAGTTCGTTTGGAAGCCGACCGAGACCACCTCTTCAGCTGGGTCTCGGTGCGGTTGTTTGGTCCGCACCCGAGTGCGATTGCTGTATTCACACCTGCCCAAAAGATCCGCACCAAGAGGAGAAACGAACTTGAGTTTGATTCAATCGAACCTAACAAGACAGGTGTGAATACACCCATGACTTAAGACTAATAAAGGAAGGTAACTGACATTAAATGCATCATGAAATGTTCCTTTCATTTGATAAAAATATAATAAAATGTGACCATCAATAAGTGTGAAATGTATTTATTTATTTATGTGAAATAAAATACTTTTCAGGAAAATAAACTTCACTTAACTGTTGGCTTATAGGCAAAAAAAATCACAATACAGTGTTGACTTTGTATAATTAAGTTAATTTTTATCAATTTGATTATTTACTTATGTGAAATAAAACACATATTGTAATGTAATCTAGTATACTAAATTATATATAAGATGAAATGATTAAATTCATGTTGAAGTGTTCCTATCATTAAATAAAAATACAATAAATTGTGACCAGAAACAAGGTGTGACATTAACATTTTATTCAAATTTATTTGTGAAGTAAAATACACCTTGAAATGTAATATAATAGATTAAATTAAATATATGACAATTAAGTCAAATAATAATTAAAAACATGGTAATGTGTTCCTATCTAATTAATTTCACACCTTATTTATGGTCACATTTTATTTTATTTTATTTAAATAAATTTCCATAATAATAAATAAACCAGAAAATAACCATTTCTTACTATGTGTCAGTAAGTTGTTGTTATTTTAGCATGTGTGTTTGGCTCAGTGTTATTTTTTTAGGATTACTGATAAACTAATGTAGTTTGATTTGTATTAGTTCTCTATTTTAGTTTTAGTTACAGTTGTAGTCATGTTGTCATTTTATTTTTTTCTTATTTGTAAGTCGCTTTGGATAAAAGCGTCTGCTAAATGACTAAAAGTAAAAGTAAAGTAAAAGTAAATAAATAAATAAAAACTAATTTTCCATTTTCATTTTATTTATGTGAAATAAAATATACCTAATAATGTAATAAAAATATAATAAAGTGTGACTATAAATGTGTGAAATTGATTACTTTTAATTACAATGAAGTTAAAATGTATTTGTTAAACAAAACACACCTAATTAAATACAGTTGACTAAATTAAATACATTGTGGAGTGTTCTTACCATTAAATAAAAAATACTATAAAATGTGACTAAAGGTGTGAAATTAATTTATTTGAATTAAAATAGAATTGAAAGTTTATTTCTGTGAAATAAAAATCACCTCCCATTGTATTATAGTATATATGAAATATAGACTTAAAAATCAGTGATGAAATGAATACATTGTGAAGTATTGCGACTGATACATAAAAATGAGAAATAAGAAATAAACCCTGATACCAACAAACCTCACAATAATTTCTAATTCAGTGATTATGTGAAACTTTGTTAGTAAAACCATTGCCAGCAGTACTGTGCTAACTGTGTGTGTGTGTGTTTGTGTGTCATCAGGAGGAGCTGCTGAAGAGTGAGATCAGTCGTCTGAAGACTCGTCTGTCTCAGCAGGAGCGGATGTTGAGCAGAGCCGTCAAACACCTCAGATCCACCAACCAGCTCAAAGAGGGCATGGAGCGCGTCATCATCGACCAGCGTAAGAGAGCAACACACACACACTCACACTCATGCAGAGTCAACCAACACTGATGTGTGTGTCGTGTTTCTGCAGTGTCTCTGACTCACGGCGTGCTGAAGAGAGCCAGAGGAAACCTGGAGGTGTGTTTACCTTTGTGTTCTTTTACATGAGAGCAAACCAAACTCTGTTCATCCTGGGGGAAATGTATCGAGGCTTCCACAGAAATATGAAGCAGCACAACTGTTTTCTTGAGCAGCAAATCAGCATATTAGAATAATTTCTGAAGGATCATGTGACACTGAAGACTGGAGTAATGATGCTGAAAATTCAGCTTTGATCACAGGAATAAAGTATTTACAATATATTCAAATTAAAAACACCTATTTTAAATTACAATAATATTTCAGTATTACTGTTTTTACTGTATTTTGATCAAATAAGTGCAGCCTTGGTGAGCAGAGGAGACTTCTTTCAAAAACATAAAAAAAAAAAAAAAGTTGCACATGATGGTCACAAGGAGGATGTGATGCAACTGAATGACATAGAATAAAAAAATAAAATGCTTCCAAACTATTTTTTTGGACCCAAAGTATTCAAGCAGAGTTTTGATGGTAATTTTTGTCATTGTGCAATAAACCTTTTTTTTTGGGGGGGAATGTCGGAATTAGTTTATTATTTAATATACACTATAAAATAAATATAGTTTATTTAATAATTTAAAATAAAAAAATAATCATTCAAAAAGTTAATTGCATTTCGGTTCAATTGATTTACTTATTTATTTAAAATAAAATAAACCTTGCAATGTTATATAGTAGACTTTTAAAGGGGTCATATGATGCTTTTTTAAAGATCATTATTCTGTGTATTTGGTGTAACAGAATATGTTGACATGCTTTAATGTTCAAAAAACACATTATTTTTCAAATACTGTACATTATTGTAGGTCCTCTATGCCCCGCCTCTCTCAAACGCTTCGTTTTCTACAAAGTCCCTCCTTCCGACAAGCGCAGTCTGCTCTGATTGGCCAGCTGACCCAGTGCATTGTGATTGGCCGAACACCGCAAGCACTCGTCGGAAATGTAACGCCCCTTACCATAATCGCGAGCTTCATCTTTCAAAATAAATGTAAAGACAGAGCCCGAAAGGGGAACAGAGTCGCGTGACAGACACAGTGATGAAGCTGGTATGTGTTTGCAGTACACAAGCCACGGACAGCTGACTCCACTGTGATGTGACCCTGTCTCTCTCTCACACACGCGCGCGTGCACGCACACACACATGATGCGCAAAACTCCGCATTTGAACAGTCAATAGCAAATACTTAAACTAATAGCAAAACAGTAGCTGATTCAGAAGCGCCAGATTGTCATAGCAAAGTCAGAATTACCTCCTCTCCTAGGTTCACGAAACGGTCGTCCATAAAATGCATTGCTGTTCTGTTGTAAGTAATCTTAATGCATCTACTTTCGGAAGGCCAAATATAGTGCTTTTGCTTTCGCCTAGAAACACACAGCGTCTCCCTGACATGGCTGTATCAGCACTAACTGCGGTTACTGAAACCACGCGTTCTTTCTTTGCGTGAACATTTGGGCGGCATTATGCAAATGTTTCCACATAGTGAGGTAGATATGTGGGGCGTGTTAGAACGAGCCGTTTTAGGGGGGCGTGGCAGACTCTTAACTTTGATAAAGAATATCTCTTTGGTTTTGAGACTTTAGTCTTTGCAACTTCAGGGATCTTATCTATGCACAATCAGCTTGTAACACTCCAAAGAGAAAGGAAAACTTGAAATCGCATCATATGACCCCTTTAAGTATATGAAATAAATTGTAATAATAAACTGTGATGCAACTGAATGACATAAAAAAATTAAATACTTGCAAACATATTTTTGGACCCAAAGTATTCAAGGAGAGTTTGATGGTGAATCCTGTGATAAACTCTTTTTTGGATTTAATTTTAGAATTAATTTATTGCCATATAAAAAAACAATCACACGACAATACTGTGGACTTAGTATGATATTTATTTTCTAACATTTAAAAAAAAAAAAAAAATTTTGTCCTTTTTTTGGTTTGTTTTACATAAAGTAAAAGTACCTCATAAAATATAAAGTACCTCTAAAATATTTTTTTAATGTTCTGGTGTCCTGAACGTTTCTTTGTAAAGGACATTTATCTGTAGATATTTTAATTTTTAAAAATTTTTTCTCTCTTTCCTGTCTTCATGATATTAATGCTCTGTCTTTCAGTCTAACTATCTGAATGTTTTTGGGCTGAAGGCTCTGCAGGTGGAAGGTTAGTTTAATGAAGGCTCGTGTGTTTGTGTGCTTTCAGAAGCAGATCTGTTTCTTTGCATGACGATCGCTGCATGTTCACTGCTCTTTCCTTTATTTTTAAATTTTTTTTGCTTGCAGTTGTTTAAACCCCAGTAGCCCGTATGAAGAGTTTTACTCCATGTCTCTGCTGTGTTTGTCTGAAGGGATTTTATTTCAGGCTTGAGATGCTCTGCGTGGATTTGCTTGATTGTTTGGCTCCCAACACATCTCTGATTGTGTTTCTGCAGGACGTCCCACTGAATGGCCAGTGACCAATCAGCAGTCGGGGGGCGTGGCCTGTCCTCAGGCAGAGGCTCAGCCTGCAGTGAAAACTCCTCCCACTGCAGCTGTTAGAAACTTCACACTGACTCCAGATCAGGACTGTTGATTCCTAACAACATGGTTTTCTCTTTTAATTTGCGTTCTTAATTTATTACTCTATTTTTGAGGTACGCTGATGCCGTTCAGAAGTATTTGCACATATACAGTGAGCATTTAACCGTGTAAAAGGGAATGTTTTTTAATAGCGGAAGAGATTTTCTCCTGTAAATACTTTGAGCTTTAGTTTTATACTGGTTTTAGACAGTCTCATGTTCACTGCCGGTCTCCTGTGATGCTGTATTATCCTGCTTAAGATCTAATATTTTGATGTAAATGAGTGGTACATGTACATGAAATGAGTGCACATTTATTTAATGTAGCAGACTGTGTTTAAAGTAAATGTATAAACCCTCATAAAACGCCGCTTTCATAGTAAACCGGTTTGAATTATGCTGGACTAATCAGCATTAGATTTTATACAACTACTCAACCTGTACAGCAAGACTTAAGACTTCAGTTAGATTTTAATAGATATTTATATTGGCAAAATGAGTGGTGAAACTTTAAAAATCTTATTTTAGCAAGGTTTCTTATTCACTCATTTACATACAATTTAAGTTTTTTATTAGTAAGCCTATTAAATTTGTCTATGAAAACATTTTTATTGGACATTTTAATAGAATAAGCAAATCAAGGCTGAATGTGAATGATCCATTTCTACAATGACATCTATATCACAGCACTAAATTTACTGTATAATAAATTACACATTTAACCAAAACAACTTAGTGTTGTCATGCATGAACGAAACAAGCAACATATGAATCTAAAAGACATTAGCCAGCCTCATGAATGATTTTTTTTAAACATAATTAGGTTTGTATACATTTATAAATGGGTCAAAGACGAAAAAGGGTTTAAGCATAAAAACAAGTATAATACTGCTTTAAATTGTTTTTGTTTTTCAGAGCAAAAAAATAAATATACATTTTTCCTTGATTTACAGAAGACACCCAGTAAAATGTCATTCAGTGTAACAATCTTGTCAGGCATATTTACAACAAAAATCTATTTATGACATATTAAAAGACTAATTACTTTCACCTCAAATACTTAGTTGTAATTTTACATTTTTTTAAATTTGCTACTATCCTAGGTTTTGCCCATTTGTCAGTAAGAATTTTTTACTCATTTAAAACACAAAATTTAATATGCGCCCTTCTTTTATACATTTTAATATGTACACGTCAGAATAAGCACGTTTGAATTTTTACATAAATATTGTTACACTGAATGAAATGTAGCATTATTTGAACCAAATTTTGACATTTTATTCTCCAAAAACGTATTTGAAACCTTAAAAGTAGACACTTTACTTACATTTAATGTGCTTTCTATGGACATTTTTGTACATTTCTTTTGATGTGGACATCTTAACGTCTTTGACCCAAATACACTATTGCTTACTACAACTGCATGTTTGTTTTGTAAAGTTTATACATTTTGAAACATTAAAATGTATTTGTAGACATTAACGTAGAATGTCAGAACATATTAATGTAGATTAAAGTTTTGTTTATTGTTAGGTATATAATTAATGCTAATGCATAAATTTAAGCAGAGAACCTTAGCATTTAAAATAATATAATTAAGCACCTCAGCACATTTAAAATAATTTTAGTGACATTAACATTTTTAATATATATATATAAAAAATCTTCAGAAATAAACAAAATAAGGTTTTATGCTTTAAAAAACAAAAGAATAAAAATTAGAGAACAAAACTAATAAATATTTTGTTTTTGTTTTCCAACAGTTAATATAAAGATGCAAATGTCACAAAAAAATAATTGCAATTCTGAAAATTAAATGTTACCAATATTTCATTATTTTCTAGCACAAGTGTTAGTGTCCATTCAAAAAGTTGCACCGTGTTCAGCTTTAGTCCCTTTTAGTTTATTATGGTTATAAGACAAATATATGGCAACTGGGACATAGAAAGGTTTCATACAAAACAGCTATGTCATACAATCATGACAGACATCTGTAACATGTTTTAATTATATACATGTAACTACAAAAACATTTAAATGTATTTTGACCGTTTTTATCAGCTGCTGTAGGACCGTCTGTATTTTTATGAGGAAAAAAAGGTAAATAGAAAAGGCCCTGTGTGCAGTCCAGGTCCCGTGATGAGCTTTGGCACCAAACGGCTCACCGAAGTCAAAGCCAGAACCACTGAAACGGATTCACTGTGCTGGAGTTTCCCTTTGACTGCGATTCAGATCTCTGAATCAGCGTTTAATACGGAGCTCTGATCAGAGCAGGATGTGTGCGTCTAGCGCTGGACGTGCCGGACGAAGGCTTGGACCAGCTGAATGAAGGGCTCCTGGCCCTCCGGCGTGGCCTTGGATCCTGGTGTGGGTGGTTTGGTTTGCGCTGAGGGAAGCAGCCCGCTGGCTGGGGAGGAAGGGGAACCTCGCCGGAAAAAACGGAATAATGTCGACAACAACGTACTCTGAAAGAAAACATGAAAATATTTGGGTGAATCAAGCAAATGTGTCAAAAAACTGGTTAAGGTCATATTTCACCCCAAAATCAAAAGATATACAAATGTAATTTCATATTTATCATGGTGGCATTTATTGGCCTACTGCTCATAACCACAAAAAATAAATAAATGAGGGGGGGGGGAAATACTGTGCCTAGATAAGATAATTATGGTTTTGCAGTAATAAAAATAACTCTCAAAACATGAACAAAAATAAATAAACAAATAAATTAATCAAAAAGGAATTTGTGGAGGGAAAAAAAAACTATACAGACAGAATGATTATAGTCTTACTGAAATAAAAAAACCTACAAAAATCAATCAATCAACAAACGAATAAAAAAGGGAATCTGTGGAACACCATCCAGAGAGGATGATTATAGTTCTGCAGTAATTATAAAAATGTTGATAAATAAACAAATAAATCTGTCAGTAAATAAAAAATATAATTTATCTGGAATCTGTTGAAACAAACACTGTCTAGACAGGATGATTATAGTCTTACAATAATAAAAAAAAGGGGGGGAATCACAAAACATCAAATAAAAAAAAATTGTAAATTAAACAAAAAAAAAATCAGTCAATAAATAAAAATAAAATATTAAAATACAATAAAGGAATCTGTGGAAAAAACACTGCAGACAGGATGATTTAGGTCTTACAGTAATGAAAATAAGTCACAAAAGTTAAAAAATATGTAGATAATTAAATAAATAAAAAAAAAAATTGAAAAAACAATATTTTGATGTCAAATAATTAATTTCATGATTGGCAATAAAGTTGATAAAATATTAAAATACAATAAAGGAATCTGTGGAAAAAACACTGCAGACAGGATGATTTAGGTCTTACAGTAATGAAAATAAGTCACAAAAGTTAAAAAAATATGTAGATAATTAAATGGATAAAAAAAAAATTGAAAAAACAATATTTTGATGTCAAATAATTAATTTCATGATTGGCAATAAAGTTGATTTAATGAAATTAACTGAATATATCTTAAGCCCAATGAAGGACTCACCAGCTCTGAGCTGAGCTCCTGTTTGAGTCTCTGTTTGTCTCTGGGCAAAACTGAAGGATCCTTCAGACAGCGAACAGCCTGAGAGATCAACACATAGAAGCAGTTCTCCATCGAGAACATCAGCAAAGACCTGAAACCACAGAGAAAGAGCATGAGACGACCTCGAGCTCAAACCCACACCGCACTGTAAACATCACAGGAGCGTTTCTGCTCACTTCAGTGCTTGAGTGTCCTCAGAGACCACCACCGGCTCCTTCCTCTTCTCAATCTACAAACACAACACCACAATCAGCACAGAAACAAACAACATTCATTACACCAGAAGAGCTGAAAGCGCTGCACTACCTCTCCCAGCATGCTCAGTGCCACATTAATGGTGGCCATGAGAGTCCCAAACGACGGAGCCACATCAGAGTCAAAGGCAGGAGTGGTGAAACTCAACACAAACAGCGTCCTGTACTCCGCAAGGTCCATCGACTAAACACACACAGAAAAACACGTGATTTAACGCTCCAGCCGTGGATGGCGAGTGTTTATATTGTGTGGATGTGTATACCTGGTCCAGCAGTATCTGACAGCAGTCGGGTGTGAAGTGCTGTAACGTGGCCAGGGTTTTGCTGAGGATCTTTAACAGGCTGCACTGAACCGCCTGCAGCGCTTTAGACTCCGCCTCCTCCTGCTCTTTGGAGGCGGGCTGTACGGCATGCTGGGGGTGTGGCCCTGGTGGAAGCCCCTCCCCATTCTTGGCCTGAGCAAACAGACTCGCATAATAAATCAACCACATACAGCACTGACAAACTGAAGATGGGTCAGAGCGTCACGTCTCATACCTGCAGGTAATGATGCAGCATTTTCTTGCTGTGCAGGAGGTACGTACACGTCTGACACAGATAGCACAGGTTCACCTGAAACACACAAACATCAACTTCTGAACCCTTTAGACAAAATCTCAGGGGAGACTTCAAGTAAATATTTTAAGTAGGGCTGTCAGGTTTAGTTATGAAAAAATGACGCGATTAAAATATTTTAACGCAGTTAACGCACTGGCCCCGCCCCCAGACCTGTACGTCATCTTACATTTCATACAGCTGACTGTTGACAAATATGATGCAGGGCTACAACTCCACAAGTGCAGTTATGCCCTAAAATTCAAGATATTGGGGCAAAAATGCTCCCGTATGAGTTTTGGTCTCATATTTATATCACATGATAAGCGATATCACACGAGCAGCGAGAGCAGTATCACACGAGTGCTGTTTGTCCCAAATATAACAAGTGCAAATGTGATTTTATATAACAGTTCAGTAAATAAGAAGTTACGGTGTTAAATTTTAAACTGTTTTTGCTCAGTTTTGCCAACAAAAATATTACCTAAAAAAGCCGCAGCAGAACTGCAGTGCGTCTTCGAGCAACACAGCGGTGTTTAGTTTCTAAATGAATCTGTTTTGAACGAATCTGGTGAATCAATGATTCAAAGGCCCATTCATAAAGTGAGCCGTTTACTGAATTCCTAAATGAATCAGCCGTTTGAATGAATCGAATGAAAGACTCGTAAAGACATTTACCGCCACCTGCTGGTAGTTTTAGTTCCTTATTCCTTCCATTGCATGAAAGAACAAAAAAAAAAAAAAACGGAGATGTTTCTCAAATTATCTTCTTTTGTGTTCCATAGTTTATGTTGGGCTGTTGTTGCCTAAACGTTTGTGTAATAAATTTTATGTTGAATCAAATAAAATATTTCTTTCTAAAGCTACTCTTTGTAATGTCTACTTAATACTTTCTCATTTAACTAATTAAATAATCTTTTGGAGGTATTTTCATAGCCAAATGTAATTTGAGATTAATTAGATTAATCAACACATCATGTAATTAATTAGATTCAATATTTTAATCGACTGACAGCCCTAATTTTAAGTCAATAATCGAATTAATTCATAGTTCATAGTATTTTATATATAAACTAACACTACAAGTTACAATACAAATACTTGTCTTAAATGATTAACTTCTGAAATAATTGTAGAGGAAAGAAGCAGAAGTGCTGGAGTGTACCTGGACGTCTCTGAGCAGCTGCGGCAGGTGGAAGTGCCACTCTTTGCAGAAGTTGGAGAGCTGGAGCAGGAAGCCCACCGTGTGATCGGCCTCATCCAGACACGCCAGAGACTGAACCGTCCTCACCGCGTTCAGACACTACAACACAAAACATCCTCAGTGAGCCGTCATACGCTCACACCAGAACAGAACAGAAAAACTGGAACAATGTCAACAACATCAAAGAAAATGAGAAAGATGGAATGGAAAGATATATTTTGAGTGAATGTCATGAAAACAAAAAAAAAGTAGGTTATATCTCACCTCAAAATCAAAAGAATATATATTTTGCATATAAAATGAAGCCTAACTGTAGGACCTAGGGCTGCACAATTATTCGAATTTCTAATTGCGATTACAATTATGGATGCCACAATTACGTAATCGTTCAAAGCGGCAATTAATCGTTCAAAGTCCACTTTTGTTATTCTGCGTGCTTAAGATGCGTTTTTTTCTTTCTACATGTTATCTTAAGGGTTTTTCCCATTATTTTAATTTAAGTTTTAGTATAGCATAATAATACCATTCATATTTTTACTTTTTTATAATTTAAAGAAAAAACCAATCCGATGTATATTTGACATTTGAGGCTTAATACTATAGAAAAGCACTAAACGTTTTTCAGTCAGAGTGTTTTCAGCTTGTTTATTTTCATATAAAAATACAGCATGCAGCTGCATCAAACAATGGTATAAACGTCAATGTAAATTGTGATAATCGTAATTAATAATCGCAATTACAATTTCAAGGGAATAATCGACAATTATGATTTTTGTCATAATCGTGCAGCCCTAGTAGGACCTTTATAATTTTTTTTCCAATGACAATAATTATAATTAAGTATATTAAAGGTATTTAAATTATAGCACTTCTTGTAATGCTTTTAAATTATGCTCATAAAATCCACTGCAACCAGACAGGATTGTTACTATATTTAAAATGAAAATCACTATTAAGGATGAGAACTACAAAAAAAAAAAAAGTAAAATATATAGAAAAATACAAAATAAAGTTCAACTGGCTGAATTACAATAGACATTTAGGAAACGAAAGAAAATAAATAAATTCTATATATAATCAACATAAACATAGGCATAAAAACACACCTGCAGAATGCGCTCCTGGTGCACGCCAACAAAGTCGAGCGCTTCATTAATGAAGTTGTAACGGAGAGTTTTCAGCAGACTTTCCATCAGAGACAGACTCAGTCTGTACACACCCGTCCAGCTGGGGGCATCCTGAGACTTCCGCACAAACGCCTGACAGAGATAACAGCTGCGCTCATACAGGGTTGTGGCTAGAAGGGATACAGCTAAAACCGGAAGCTAACAATAAATGTCATTTTCTACCTATTAGATTGTGTTTTATTAACGTCTACACCTACCCCTCACAACAGTGGTTCTCAACCTGCGGCCCCTCACGAATTCAAATGCGGCCCACCATGCTGAACACAATAAAAAAAATAACTTTCAGTTTTACATTTACATTTTAGTTTTTACATTAATTAAAAAATGTACTAAACAAATATAAGCTATAATGTTTTTGTTATGTAAAATAATTTTGTTTTTCATATATTATTTTCAGACATGAGCAGACCTGTACTCACGTAATTAACGTTACGCATTTAACGAACACTTACAAGCGCGCACTTTGGCAGAATTCA